>NW_028297319.1:0-50975 GCF_988280905.1 Pimephales promelas | reverse complement strand
GTTTTTATTTTATTTTTATTGTATTTATGTGCTGCTGTGACATATAAATTTCCCCCCTGGGGATTAATAAAGTAAATCAATCAATCAAGCAATCAATCAATTAAGACGGGACTTAGCAAAGAGTCAGTCAAATCCATCATGTGTGTTCTTTCTGAACATTATTTCATATTGCAAAAGCATTCATTATATGGTAACGCTTTATAATAAGGTTCATTAGTTTCTTAGCACTAATAATGAACTGCACACGTACAGCATTTATTAATATGTGTTAATTTCAACATTTACTACATTATACTGTACAAATCTTGTTAACATTAGTTAATGCATTGTGAACTAACATGAACAGCTATATTTTTTTTTATTAACTAACGTTAACAAAGATATTGCTCATGCATTCCTCATGGTTAGTTCACGTTAGTTAATACATTAATATTAACTAATGAACCTTGTTGTAAAGTGTTACCCATTATATTGTAATATTATGAAAAATGATTCTTCAATCACCTTGTAACAAATAACAACTCTCTAATCACTAGTTCATTTCTGGTATACAAGTTTATTATTTTCATCAAATTACTTGAATATCATTAAGCTTCTTATTAAAGATCAAAATTGTGGTCTTTGATTTAAAACAGATTGGAGAAGTACATTGTGCTAAAGTTCACCACCATGAGATGTCCTCTGTTGTTTATAATCTGATGGAGGAGTATGGAAAGATACATAAGGACACCATTTTGTATTGAGGCAAACCAGTCTCTTCAAAGAAGCAGAGTTTACTATATCAAAGCCGGTCTGCCCCCCAAATGTACTGGGCTTCCAGTAGTCAGGGGAGCAAATGGGATTTCCCATCAGGCCTTTTAGGGAAAATGGGGCTCCCATTTCCACCATACTTTCGCCAAATATCGCACCAGGTCGTGTCTTCTCTAGAAGAAGAGCTGGGTAGAATTCTAGCGAATCAATATCGCCGTAGAGTTCCTCTAGTTCTTTAGCCATTTCTTCATCTAGAGCCTATACTTTAACCTAAAATACAGCATTAATTAAAAAATAATAAAAATCATATATAAAAATGATATTATCATCAATGGGAAAAAAATTATCATAATTATTGCATAAATATTAATTATATTCATAGAATTCTCTCAAAACACCACTGAAAAAAAAAAGAAAAAATATTATAGAACAAAAATTTGTTTCATTGGTTTTACTGAAATTTTTTTTTATTATTTTTTAGGGGTCCGGTCACTTATGACTGTGAAGGTCCCATGTGTGACTAGGGTTAAGAGAAAAATTAGACTCCTTTTCTATATAAAAGGAGTCTAATTTTTCTCTTAACCCTAGTCACACATGGGACCTTCACAATCATAAGTGACGGGACCCCTTAAAAAATAATAAAAAAAAAATTTCAGTAAAACCAATGAAACAAATTTTTGTTCTATAATATTTTTTCTTTTTTTTTCAGTGGTGTTTTGAGAGAATTCTATATCTTAGAATAACTAAATATTTATGCAATAATTATGATAATTTTTTTTCCCATTGATGATAATATCATTTTTATATATGATTTTTATTATTTTTTAATTAATGCTGTATTTTAGGTTAAAGTATAGGCTCTTAGAGAAATTTGTTTTCAAGCAGACTAGCGCTACCTGTTGGAAGTAGTGAGCATATTTATCAAGCAATGTCATATTTTAACCACTACTGTAGATATACAGCTTTCTGTGGATTGTAGATTGTAGTTGTTTATTAATTTACTATTCTTTTTTTTCAGGTTGTGGTAAAGAGATTCTCAAAGACTATTTCTGTCAAGATTTTTGTTTGTTTGGTCGATTTAAAAGGTAATTAATTGTAATTCGTTGTTTTAAATTGTTACTTTATAATACAGTCAAACCTGAACATTGCATTATAAAGAGAGCAAATAGAAAGCATTTCGCTACCCATTGTTTTACTTCTTACTTAATAAAAATGCAATTCTTTAGTTATACATTTTTATTAACCCTTTATAATAAAAATTTTAAACAAAAAAAATCTCAAGTTGACATACTCTACACAGAATAATGGCTGCACTGTCATGCAATAAGCACTGTACTGTACTAATTTAATCACACAAACACTTGGATATGTGCCTGATAATAACGCACATTGAGCGAGCGGCCATGTAAAGTGGCAAACGTTGGGCTACTTGCATGTTTCAAATGATAAGCCATGTTTGAGGTCAATGTATTTGTTTTGATTTCCTGCCCGACATAATTACTACGTGGACCAGCTGTGTTAATGATCTGTCTGTCAAGTACTGTGTGATTTTTTTTTTCTTGTAAAAGTTTTATGGGCTTGACCATTTTCATATTTGGATGAACTACGTAACTCTTGAATACAATAAATGCAAATCTGCAGAAAGTACTCTGATTCATTTGTTTTGACATGCTGTAAAATTCACACGTATTGGACTCATATTTCAGCCCGAGCTTTTGTTGGCCAATTTAGGGGTGGTAATGCCTGTTTATCTCTTCATGTACGGTTATAGCAAAAACATGGATTCTCCAGGGGTGGAAACTAGACATGCTTCCAACATTTGATGCGAGTTGATGAACATTGTATTTAAAGATCGCCCACAGCGATTTATCGATGGCGAACTAGATTTATTTGGAAAATTCTAGATGCTTACATTAAACTATCTGAGAATCACTTCATACCTTTTTTTGAATTTTTAATGCTTTATAATGTTTTGATCATTATTAGTAATGATAGTTTGTGATACTCTTTCGTAGGGCTGTCCCCTAATATTCAAGAAAATGTTAGTTGACGAGAAGAGGCTTAAGCAACCAAATTTTGTTTATTCCCTTAATTACAAGAAAAAAAAAATCACACAGTCCTTGACAGACAGATCATTAACACAGCTGGTCCACGTAGTAATTATGTCGGGCAGGAAATCAAAACAAATACATTGACCTCAAACATGGCTTATCATTTGAAACATGCAAGTAGCCCAACGTTTGCCACTTTACATGGCCGCTCGCTCAATGTGCGTTATTATCAGGCACATATCCAAGTGTTTGTGTGATTAAATTAGTACAGTACAGTGCTTATTGCATGACAGTGCAGCCATTATTCTGTGTAGATGAGAGTATGTCAACTTGAGATTTTTTTTGTTTAAAATTTTTATTATAAAGGGTTAATAAAAATGTATGACTGAAAGAATTGCATTTTTATTAAGTAAGAAGTAAAACAATGGGTAGCGAAATGCTTTCTATTTGCTCTCTTTATAATGCAATGTTCAGGTTTGACTGTATTATAAAGTAACAATTTAAAACAACAAATTACAATTAATTACCTTTTAAATCAACCAAACAAACAAAAATCTTGACAGAAATAGTCTTTGAGAATCTCTTTACCACAACCTGAAAAAAAAAGAATAGTAAATTAATAAACAACTACAATCTACAATCCACAGAAAGCTGTATATCTACAGTAGTGGTTAAAATATGACATTGCTTGATAAATATGCTCACTACTTCCAACAGGTAGCGCTAGTCTGCTTGAAAACAAATTTCTCTAAGAGCCTATACTTTAACCTAAAATACAGCATTAATTAAAAAATAATAAAAATCATATATAAAAATGATATTATCATCAATGGGAAAAAAATTATCATAATTATTGCATAAATATTAATTATATTCATAGAATTCTCTCAAAACACCACTGAAAAAAAAAAGAAAAAATATTATAGAACAAAAATTTGTTTCATTGGTTTTACTGAAATTTTTTTTTTATTATTTTTTAGGGGTCCGGTCACTTATGACTGTGAAGGTCCCATGTGTGACTAGGGTTAAGAGAAAAATTAGACTCCTTTTATATAGAAAAGGCTAAAGGGGCCATCTAGAGCCAAATGGCTTAGAAGCCGGCAAAAAATACTCTGCTACTTTTTCAATTTGGAAAAAAACCCAAAAACAAGCTAAACTAAAAAAAAATTCCTCTTTGTATATTGATAACACTCTTAAATCAGATGATAAAATAATTTCAAAATTTGTTTCAGATTTTTGCCAAAAATTATATACATCATCTTTTAATCCTAATTCAAGTGATTTTTTTTAAACAAGATACAGCCTTACATTCATAAATATAAACAGCAAAAATATATATATGTGTGTGTGTGTGTGTGTGTGTGTGTGACGAAACACAAGAAATATTCATGTTCACATGTTTACTATACAATTTACTTGCAGTTATTACAAACAAAATGAAAATACATGAGCAAAAAATAGCTTGTTGATCTAGAAGAAACATGTTTAAGAAATGACCTGTGTGATTGAAATTATATTGCAGTCTGAAGATTTTGAAAATGAAATCACTGGAAAGCAATGCAGTCTGTAGAACTTGTTTGTTAGATGACTTCAGGCCAAAAGACTATCAGCGGATTCTTAACACTTGAAAGTCTTTTTGTGAAACACTTCCTCCTCGTACTCTTCTGACTTCATTCCTGGGGTTGTTTCTCGTATGGATTATTTACAAGACCTGTTTTTCAGGGCTATAAGTAGAAGTAGTGTTTCCCCAGCATGAACTATTGCTGTGGCATTTTCTGCCCGTGAATGTGGTGAGGACAATCCAGGAAAGTGTTTTTAGATATTTGAAACTACAATTGCTTGATACAATTGATAACATCTGACACTTCTTTGATTCCCTTTTAAAGATACAGTGAATACAGAGCACTGTAAGACTTAATTAACTTTTTATTTGTTGTAAGTTGCAGTTTTTAAATAGCTCGTTTTGCTGTGGGGAGATGAGATGATTCAGCAGTGCATTCCTAAAAAATATTTTAATAAGTATTTTCCTTGGATAAAGTAGTCTACACATTTATTTTTTTCCACACACACACTAGGTATATATTGCAAGTTTTGCAAACAATTCGGTTGCCATAAAATTTCGCACTCTCATAGCACATATAGGCCATCAAGGAGACGTCTGCATTTACATTTGCTAGATGTATTTTTTAGAATGTTTGCTCAAATGTCTCTAAGATGTTTCCTGTCAGATGTTAACTATGGCGTGGTGATGGCGCAGTGGACAAGACACATGCCTTTAGTGTGCGAGACCTGGGTTTGAATTCACTGCAAGACACCAATGTGTCCCTGAGCTAGACACTTAACCCCTAGTTGCTCCAGATGTTTATAAAACTGACTTTTTTAAAGATGTTTATCAGATGTTGTCAGTATTGTTTTCCAGATGAACTGCTCTTTAACAGACATCTTGGAGACATGTGCTATCTGGGCCTGGCAAAGTTTCACTTATCGACCACGTTTCATTATGAAAAATACAATTTGTTTTTGATTTGCAATATATCACAAAGGAACTTAACATAAGTCCAACTTGATGGTCTTGCATGTATGGATAGATAGAAATTAATTTCAAGGTTCAGTCACACTTTATAGTAGATGTCCATATACTTATTGTGTTCATATTGTATTGCAAAACAATTTTTACTGCAGTTGAGGTGGGATACGGGTAGGACATGCAGGTTTGGTGGTTTGGATGGAATAAGTTGTAATTATAGAAATTAATTACATGCATGATTTTTTATTTATTTATTTATTTTTTTTACAAATATAGACCATTTCACAAGATGTAAACAACACTGGTCCAGAAGCACTTCCTGTTTCAGTTTGTAACTGTTTTCTTTATTTCACATGTAAAGAAACATCTTAAAGATGTTTGTTTAACTTTTTGATTCAGTTTTAAATGTTCTGTTGGTTGTATTTTATTCCAGCTTTTATGTAGTGTTAAAAAAACTGAAACAGGAAGTGCTTCTGGACCAGTGTTGTTTACATCTTGTGAAATGGTCTATAAGTAGTTTACACTATAAAAACGTACACAATAATTGTATAATAATAATTATTGTGCATTGTATCAAATGATTAATTGAAATGCTAGTAGCCTACATAGGCCTAGTTAAGCCACTTTAAATAAAGTGGGACCAAAGGTTCGACTGAAATAATGAATAATCAGCACACATGGAGAGGGTTTTTCTTTTTATAATATTTCCTGTTATTTACATTTGACTAGTAATGAGTAATGAATAAGTAATGAGTAAAAAAATTAAAAAATTAAAAAAATTAAAAACCCTCGGTGAGTTATAAAAAACAAAGAACACATAATTTCGGTTCTGTTTAGATTACAGTTTTCCCAGCTAGGATTTTTTTGTTCTAAAAATGTTCTGAGAACATTACCATGCAGTGTTCTAATAATGTTTTCAGCGGGTAGTTTTCTTTTGGTTCCTAAAATGTTCTCTTAAAAGTTCTAATAACATTCTCTAAAAACATTCTAAATATGTTAAATGCTAACATTGTTAGAACATTATTTCCTGACGTTCTTATAACATTTTCAGCGGGTAGTTTTCTTTTTGTTCCCAGAATGTTCTCTTAAAAGTTCTAATAACATTGTCTAAAAACATTTTAAATATGTTTATTGCTAACATTGTTAGAACATTATTCCCTAATGTTTTTATAACATTTTCAGCGGGTAGTTTTTTTTTTGGTTCCTAAAATGTTCTCTTAAAAGTTCTAATAACATTGTCTAAAAACATTTTAAATATGTTTATTGCTAACATTGTTAGAACATTATTCCCTAATGTTTTTATAACACTTTCAGCAGGTAGTTTTCTTTTTGTTCCCAGAATGTTCTCTTAAAAGTTCTAATAACATTCTCTAAAAACATTCTAAATATGTTAAATGCTAACATTGTTAGAAAATTATTCCCTGACGTTCTTATATCATTTTCAGCGGGTAGTTTTCTTTTTGTTCCCAGAATGTTCTCTTAAAAGATGGCATAACATTCGCTAAGAACACTCTGAAAATGTTTTGTGATGACCTTCTATAAAGGTTTAATCATAACATTTTTAAAACATTATCCCCTAACTTTCTTATAAAGTTTTTAGCGGAAGTTTATTTTTGTTCCCAAAATGTTCTCTTAAAACCCCTCAAAAATGATTAGCTATAACATTGTTAAAG
Source organism: Pimephales promelas (assembly GCF_988280905.1). Lineage (NCBI taxonomy): Eukaryota > Metazoa > Chordata > Actinopteri > Cypriniformes > Leuciscidae > Pimephales > Pimephales promelas. The sequence goes on along the minus strand of NW_028297319.1, from coordinate 43,974 downwards.
CATAAAATTTTATTAATCTCAAAACTAAAACATCAAAATCTAACAGGTTTAAATGGCATCCACATAAATTATTAGAAGTTCTGCGTACGCAACGCATTCTCACCCCAAGGCGTCACCTTTGACCATGCTTCAATATTTGACGTTTTAGGCGCCCTTTAGCGTCACTTACATGACGCGATCCTACGGCGTCATCCAACTGACGCTAAAGGAAAGCGTCAGTTAGAGGACGCGGTTAGGTTTAGGTGTGGGGTGGGGGTAGGGTGCACGCGATCCTAGGGCGTCATCTAACTGACGCTAAAGGGCGCCTAAAGCGTCAGATATTGAAGCATGTCCAAATGCTTCCCAAGGCGTCAGTTAGGTGACGCCTTGGGAGTGAGAATGGGCTGGCGTACAGTAAATGCCCAACATTACATGAAGAACTCAGTAAAGTCACTCATGCGTCTTGACTGCGGTGTTTGCTCAGAGCACTCATCATCAGTCTTTGCTTGTTTTGGTTCTTGCAGAAAAATAATCCAGGAATCTGTATTAATAATAGTGTTCTACTATTCTCTCTTCTAGTTGTCCAGCTGCTCCCCCAGTTAGCATTGAGCTCTGTTCTCTGTGTGCACAGTAGAGTTTTTCCTCATAGCCTAAAAAAGAAGATCATGCAAAAGTGTAAACATAAAGAATACACATACATTAAGATCACAAGCAATATTGACATTGAAAACTTTCAAAATTAGCCAGCCTAATTAGCAGTCAGAAATTATGTAAAGACTAATTTATTGAAAGTATAAATATGATAAATTATGAGTATCTTTTTTGTTTCTGTAATTTAAAACATACTTAATCCATGTATCCAATATCTTAATCCAATAAAGTTTTAAAAATGGATATTTTTCTTACACAAATGCTTCGCTTTAAAAGGGCTTTATAACCCCGCCAGAGTCATGTGGTGGATTACTTTTATCATGGATGGATGCGCCTTGATAGACGGCCATTCACTGCCATTCTAAAAGTCAGAAGAGTCAGGACATTTTTTTAAATATAACTCAGATAGTATTCATCTGAAAGAAGAATGTTATATAAACCTGAAGCCTTGAGAAACGCTCTTTCCAATTCATTAACGTTAACCTCTAACGTTATATGAATTACTGAATTATTATTAACTTTTACTTTCAAAAGACATTAAGATCACTTTTAAGTAAAAATACAGTATTCGTATGCATAGAACACATACCGGCATTATAGTAGGCTACCTTGGTTGTAAATGGAGACTTTATTGTGTCATCGGTAAGTTAATCATCTTGAAACAGTCCGTTTGGAGTCTGCATTAAAACAAATCTGTTATTCAAAAGTAGCATGCACTCAGATTATTTCGACTGTCATACAATTCTAAGAAAGTAGAAAGTTAGGTCTAATACTGAAAGACATCAAGGATAAGAGAAAGCTATGTAAACCGGAAAAATACACACAAAAACTTACAGTTGTGAAAGAGTTCCGTTGACCAGGAGTTCTGTTGTTTTGGGCCAATGTGTCGCCAATTTAGACAACGGACATTCTGCGCCGATTTCTTCAACAGAAACGTTGCTTTATTTGCGCTGTTTGTCGAGTTCAAATGTTCTTACGTCATGGGAACATCGCGCTGTGATTGGTGGTTTTAAACGTCGATCTACAGCGACCTCCAATCAGCTTCTCATCTCTTGTAAACGCATTTGTCGCAACAGTTCATTTCAGACTCAGAGTAGCCTAATATATCCTCAAAACACTTTACCGTATGCTGTTTTGACAATATTCCTCTTTCATTATGGAAAATTATGCCATTATTCTATAGGTTAAAATAATTCTACAATCTGTTACCTAAACAGCTTCCTTAAAATATCCTTACAATTTTATGAGCTTTTGTTAACATATATTATGAGATTTTGTCATCTCAGGTAAATGTCCACAAAACATTTGATGAATGTTGCTTTGATAATGTTCCTCCTTTGTTATTGTGCCAATGATTTATAAAAGATAACAACATTTCGACAAAAAATCGTCAAAATGTATCATGCAAAATGTTTGTTAAAAAGTCAATTTAAAGGAATGTTTTATTAAAAACATTTTATCATCTCAGGACTAAATAATATCCTCAAAACATTTTGCGAACGTTAATTTGATTATGTTCTTCCTCTGTTATTATGGTAGGCCTACATTCAATATTTTATGAAAGATCATTCTATAAACTTTTACCTCATCAACATCCTCAAAATGTTACATTTAAAACATTCTAGTTTTGTTAACACGTCACATTACAAGAATGTTTTATAAAAACATTCCATCATCTCAGGCCTCAATGATATCCTCAAAACATTTTTCGAACGTTGATTTGATAATGTTCCTCCTCTGTTATTATGGAACATTGTTTCAGTGTTTTATTGAGAACGTTAAAATATCTGTTATCTCAACAACATTCCCAAAACATCCTTAACATGTTACAGTGTTAATGTTTAAACACGTCACATTACAAACATTTTATCAAAAAACATTCCATCAACTCTGGCCTCAATGATATCCTCATAACATTTTGCGAACGTTGATTTGATAATGTTCCTCCTCCGTTTTTATGGGACATTGTACCAATGTTTTATTGAGAACATTGTAATGTCTGTCATCTCAACAACATTCCGAAAACATCCTTAACATGTTACAGTGAAAATGTTCTAGTTTTGTTAACACGTCACATTACAAGAACATTTTATAAAAACATTCCATCATCTCAGGACTAAATAATATCCTCAGAACATTTTACGAACGTTGATTTGATAATGTTATTCCTCTGTTATTATGGGACATTGTTTCAATGTTTTATAAAAGATCATTCTACAAACCTTTACCTCATCAACATCCTCAAAATGTTAAATTTAAAATGTTCTAGTTTTGTTAAACACGTCACATTACAAGAACGTTTTACAAAAAACATTCCATCAACTCAGGCCTCAATGATATCCTCATAACATTTTGCGAACGTTGATTTGATAATGTTATTCCTATGTTTTTATGGGACATTGTACCAATGTTTTATTGAGAACATTGTAATATCTGTTATCTCAACAACATTCCGAAAACATCCTCAACATGTTACAGTAAAAATGTTCTAGTTTTGTTAACATGTCACATTACAAGAACATTTTATAAAAAACATTCCGTCATCTCAGGACTAAATAGTATCCTCAAAACATTTTGCGAACGTTAACCTGATAATGTTCCTCCTCTGTTATTATGGGACATTGTTTCAATGTTCTATAAGAGATCATTCTACAAACCTTTACCTCATTAACATCCTCAAAATGTTAAATTTAAAACGTTCTAGTTTTCTTAACATGTCGCATTACAAGAACATTTTATAAAAAACATTCAGTCATCTCAGGCCTCAATGATATCCTCATAACATTTTGCGAGCGTTGATTTGATAATGTTCCTCCTTTGTTTTTATGGGACATTGTACCAATGTTTTATTGATAACATTCTAATATCTGTTATCTCAACAACATTCCCAAAACATCCTCAACATGTTACAGTGACAATGTTCTAGTTTTGTTAACACGTCACATTACAAGAACATTTTATAAAAACATTCCATCATCTCAGGACTAAATAATATCCTCAAAACATTTTGCGAACGTTGATTTGATAATGTTCCTCCTCTGTTATTATGAGATATTGTGCTAATGTTTTATTGAGAACATTGTTTAATCTGTTATCTCAGCAACATTCCCAAAACATCCTCAAAATGTTACAGTGAAAATGTTATATCTTAGTTTACATTTAACCTTATAGGAACATTATTTGAAATGAGAAAACATCCTTAAAACATTCTTAAAACATTGCATTCAAATGTTTTATTTAAAACATTAACCAAACCTCTAGGGAATGTTAGCCAAAGTTCTAAGAACGTTCCCTGTTAGCTGGGTTAATTGTAGCCTATGTAAAATATGAGATGTAAGCTGTGTTGGTCACGTGACTCGGGCTGTGATGTTGCGCTGCCTGACTGAGTGAAGAGGATTAGTTTTACACGCGCTGTCGCGCTCTGACATCTTTCACTGAAGTTAGAATGATATCCCGGGACGAAATACTGAAACCCATATGGTACGCCTTCACTGCTCTGGATGTAGACCGAAACGGGAAAGTATCCAAATCCCAGTTAAAGGTAAGCAATCCTTTTAAAAACTAGATCACACAGCTCGCGCACCTGTTAGTTTCCGTGTATCGAGACAGTCGTTTGTCCTCTAAAACTGTCCATTCAGTGGATTTAGCCTAGGCTACTCATACGAGTTGTTTCAACTGAGTCTTCTACTTATTTAGGCTATTGAAACAGACCTTATAAATTAAAATAAAGTAAAAAATCAATTTCACATCTGGTAGAGAATTTCTCTGAGCTATTCTTTACTCTAACCAGTAAGATTATTCCGTTTCAATAACCATTTTCAACACTACTGGCAGTTGCATTAACATCAGGCCTATTTTTGTCAAGATACTTGCAGAGTATACTGTTATGAAAGAGAAAGAGAGTGACAGAATTCATTTGTTTACTATTTTTTTGAATAACGCTTGATCGGTCTAGCAAGACTTTCGGGTGTAACGTTATGCAGATAAGTTATATGTGCACTGAAGTGGAGAGAGACGGACTTTATCTTTATCATCTGAATGTTTCATCAACTTCAACAAAATTTTCTATGCATTCTTTGTTTTTCTGTATTAGATCAACAATCAAATCAAACCAGTATTGACTAAATAAAGCAGAACTGTCAAATAGCCTATTTGAGTTTCTTCAAATCACAATCCTGTAGATTCCAGCTCTGCACATCTGGTGGACACTTGCAGATGCTTTTTCTATACTATCCGCTCAGGTTAAAACATATTGACTGATTTATTTTTTCAATAAATGTACACATTGGCACAATTTACGGACGTCCAAAACAAATTCCAATAAGTACATTTTAGTTAAAATAAGTTAAGTGTAAATAAGCATAAATTTAATCTAAACTCGTGACCTCGTTTAAAGGGTCTATATGTAAGAATTTTCAGCCCGTTCTCATCCTTTAACGTCATATAGAACGCTATATGCAAAAAGGGCGCTATACTACGCACATGGCACCCTTTATCGTTAATATAACACGCGAACCCAAGACGTTATAAATCCTTTAGCGTGAATATGACACGCACACCCTACCCCACACCTAAACTTAGCCCTCACAGCACGTGTTATATTAACGATAACGGGTGCCATGTGCGTAGTATAGCGCCGTTTTGTCATATAGCGTTCTATATGACGTTAAAGGATGAGAATGCGTTGGAATTTTCAAGTAGTCAACGTGTGAACAGCTTGTTTCCCCTTTTCCCACTTCCTGGGTTGTCTAATAGGGGTCGCACACCGGACAAGTAGGGCAGCGTGTCGGGCAGCGCCATGACTTTAAAATTCGAACACATTATTCTCTATGAGTGTACACACACCTGCGGCGCCATTCGGCGTCTGTCAGCGGGTCAGGACCTTGTTCAAAACTCTGCCGCGCTACAGAGCACAATTTGCATAGTTTTATATAAAGTTTACATTTATTTGTCTCAAATCGTCGTTAATGTACATGGCTTCACCCTGTGCTGTTTTCCCTTGGGTTAGCTAAACGCTAGCTAAATAAATATTATTGTAAATTTTGTGACATAGTTGCCTAGACAACGGATAACATTACAAGAAAATAAAAGACTTAACGTGATAGACACTTTTAATTGATTAACGTTCAAACATTAGCTATTATTCAATCAACATAAACAAATAAATAATAAATCAAGTAAAAACTCACACATCGTGCGACTCTTCTACCAGGAGTTGATTGAAAATTGAGCTCGCGCGATTAGAATGTGCGCGCCCGGTGTGCGATACCTAGAGTTGTCTTGACGTGGCGCTGCGCTTCTCGTCCGGTGTGCGACCCCCTTTTTCGCGAAGTCTTTTTTTTTTTTTTGCAAAAATTGTAGTCATTTTATACGCACTCCCACTCTTCCATTCAATGACACGTGAAACGAATGCTTACACAATGTTCAGGGTAATGCCGAATGCTACTCTTTACTATAATGTCAATGTGTCATGCAAAGAAAATGTAATAATTTAAACAATAGTCTCAATTTTCTTTTACTTCTAAGCAAATAATGAACGATTCAGGGCCTTGAATCATATTAGGTGTGTTCCACATGATGAGGCGCTGCACAGACCGATCTCATGGTACTTTAATGCAATACCCGAGCATATACTGTACACTAGACGTCACCTTGGGGTTCTAAGCATGCGTCCAAACTGCCGACATCTTGGAACAGGGGTGTTGTCATAGGAAGTAGCTAGATAACGATGCTAATTCTTACTTCGAATTAATTGATGGTGGCGTACTTTTGTGCTGTGTATGATGTTCACACAAATTAAATCTGAACTAGGAAGAATGTTTAAAAAAAAAAATATATATATATATATATATTTTTTTTTCTTTCTGGAATCAATGATAAATACATGTCTGACCGTTGGTTGGAACGAACCAAAAAAACAAGGAAATCGCATTCATGATGATTTATGGTAATTTTATTTCCGTTAGAAACCTTTGTCTACATTGACGCTGATGCATTAAAGTGGAGGGGCTCCCCTGTTTCAAGATGGCGGCTCTATTGACGCATTCGTTCTAATGAACTGCCGTAGCCAAGGCGACATCTAGTGTATATTACTATGTGCTAGCATGAGTAATAAGTTACTAGCTGCAATTCACTTAATGGCCACTGGTGTCGCTAATAACAAGGGTTTCTGAATTCTACAAATAGCCCCTTTAATCCATTTTACATAGTGAAACCATTGCTGTCTGTCTCTCTGAAGGTGCTGTCTCACAACCTGTGCACCATACTGAAAGTCCCTCATAACGTTTCAGCCTTGGAGGAGCACTTTAAAGATGATGATGAAGGACCAGTGTCAACCCAAGGGTACATGCCCTACCTGAACAATTTCATACTTAATAAGGTAACACATACACTGTCTCTTCTCAAAGCATAGACCTTCCTCTCGCCAGACAAGCCTGTGTCTGTTTTAAGAACAGTTTATTATTTCCTCTGGAATAAGGCTACACATTATTTCTCATGAGTCATGACTTACATAGAGATATTCTTTTGTGTGCGTGTGTCGGCTTGTCTGTACAAAGACATTGGGTGGGGTCAAAAAATCTGGGATGCAAAATCTAATTTAAATCTGGAAATGAAAAAGATGTACGATTGTATAGCCTACTATTTCTAATAAAATAGGTACATCTCTGACACTGATCATGTGACTCTTTGTCCAGATTCGTTGAAGCACAATGGATAGTTAAAATGATCATGTTAGTAATGCAATGGGCCAACAATCCCAAGGCTCAGAAATTCATGTGCAGTTCAATTGAAATTTTTATGCTGATAAAACCATTATAACCCTTAAAGGTGACTTAGTTACACGTACATCAGTAAATTACGCATAATTACACACTCTAAAAATGTTGGGTTGTTTTAACCCAACACTGGGTCTTCTATGGACAAACCCAAACGTTGGGCTAAAAATGTACTTTAAAAAATGTAACCCAATGGCTGGGTTTGTCCATATTTGACCCAAAGTTGGGTTAAAACAACCCAGCAATTTTTAGAGTGAAGCAACTAACCTTAAAACAAAGCCTAACCCTAACATAACTAACATATAGTAAGTACATCATTCATTTTACACAATACTTATTTGTGTAATTACAGTTACCTAAAATAAAGTGTAACCAATTTATGATATATTGATTTAGAAAACAATTTAGATGCAGAAGCATATTCATTAGTGGTCTTAAACCAAAAGTTTTTCATCAATATTTAAAATTGGAAAAATTGTTTGAGAATACTAAAGAAAAATTGACCCTAAAAGGGTAAAAAGACTGTAGGGAAGTCCGTGTCCATGGGCCGTCACTTATGACTCACAGGGCATGAGATTGTTACTCACATATTGATGTCTCCTGAAAATGGAAATAAATTTAAAGAGTCACTTCAGTGAGTGTTTAAAATGTAAACTTAGTGTGAGTTTTCATGCTGATTTAAAGGGAAATTACTCTTAGTGGGCACAGCACTAGGAGGTTTGCCAGTTACCAGTTAAACTTTTAGTGTTATACTATTAAAGGAGTAGTTCACTTTTGAAAAAAAAAATTACTGATAATTTACTCACCCCCATGTCATCCAAGATGTCCATGTCTTTCTTTCTTCAGTCGAAAAGAAATTAAGGTTTTTGATGAAAACATTCCAGGATTTTCCTCCATATAATGGACTTCAATGGGAACCAAACGTTTCAAGGTCCAAAAGACAGTTTCAGTGAAAACTGCAAACTGATCAAAGGGCTTTAAACGATTCCAGACGATGAATAAGGGTCTTATCAAGTGAAACGATCACTCATAAAAAAAAAGTTTAAGTTTTATAAGCTCAAATGCTCGCCTTGCTCTGTACTGTGATGCACGTTTGTGACTCTCCTGTTCAAACTCGTTTATCAAAATGAGCGAATCTTTTTCCGAGTCAATTCGTTCGTTTTGTTCGGTGAATGAACCAAATAACTCGGAAAAAGATTCGTTCATTTTGATGAACGAGTTCGAACAGGAGAGACACGAATGTGCGTCACAGAACAGAGCAAGGCGAGCATTTGAGCTTATAAAAATTAAACTTTGTTATTTATTTATTAAAAGAGCGATCGTTTCGCTTGATAAGACCCTTATTCATCGTCTGGAATCGTTTAAAGCCCTTTGAACAGTTTGCAGTTTGTACTGAAAGTGTCTTTTGGACCTTGAACCGTTTGGTTCCCATTGAAGTCCAATATATGGAGAAAAATCCTGGAATGTTTTCATCAAAAATCTTAATTTCTTTTCGACTGAAGAAAGAATGACATGGACATCTTGGATGACGTGGGGGTAAGTAAATTATCAGCAAAAGTTTTTTCAAAAGTGAACTACTCCTTTAACTGACTGAAGTGGAACCTGTTGTGCTCTTCGCTTTCTTTGTGCATTCAGAAGTGCGGTTTCCATCCTGTCAGCTCAAACCTGTTTGACTATCCTTCTCTGACTTCTCTCCAAGGAATTTTAGTCTCCAGAATTGCCACACTGGATGTTTTTATTGATACTACTCATACTATACAAACACATTACGTACAGTATTTCTTCACCCATTCTGATGCTTTTGGTTCGAACAACATTCTAAGAAAAGTCAGAAAAATAAATGCCCAATGTACCGTGTTAATATTTTCTGTATTGATTTTCTTTTACAGGTTACTTTTACCCATATTTTAAAATACAAACTGCATTTGGTTGTATTTTAGGGTTGAAAGAAATAAACTTAGCGGAAAACATAACCTACTGTTAATTAATTATGCTAGGACCTTATACGTATTTCTACAGTGTTATTTCTTATAGTAAAAAAAACCAAACCCAAACCAAACCAAGTTATGGATTGACCACTGAGTGTATATTTAGATATTTTACGTTTTTATAATGCCATCAAGACTGTATCTACTTCATTATACTCACATTGTACAATCCCTTTTTCTTGTCCTACACCTCATACTCCATAATAACAGCACTTTGGTATCAGCTTTCTGGAATACTTGATTTTGATTGGTCAGTTGTGGCATTTTTGGTCTAATGTCATTGTATAATGACTACTAAATAATACAAATATTACTATTATGCTATGATACAAATTGGTCATGTTCACACTGAATTCCTACTTGCCTGCCGGTATTATCTTTATAGTATAAATGGTTAGTTAACACAAGACAAACTTCATGCCTCTACATATGAATACTATGGCAAGCCGTTTTAACTTTTATTCATTTCCAAGATATGAATTCTTGACATCAACAATTCAATTCCACATATCAACTATTGAATTGATATTAGTAAAAAAAATCATTTTTGATATCTGAAAAAGTATTTCTGAATGTATTTCTGATCTAAAGCTTTCTTACTAGTAACATTTACATTTATTATATCAGAAATTGTCACTAGTAAAAATTAAATTTTTGATATCAAAAATGAACATTGTTACTAGTAGCAATTGAATTGTTTATATCAAGACTAGTGACAATTTAATTATTGATATCAGGAATTCACATTTTTACTAGTAACAGTGTAATTATTAATATCAAAAATGATATTTCTACTAGTAAAAAATCAAATTCTTGATGTCAACAATTGATTTTGAATGGCAACCTATGGTGAAATTTCACTAGTGAAAATACAATTACAGATATCTGCAATTAAATTCTTGATATCAACAACTGAATTGTTGATATCAAGAATTCAGATCCTGGAAATGAATAAAAGTTAAAATCATTTTTAATATTTGAATGGCAGATCCAGCCCAACTTTGACTTCATGGAGCTGAATAAGATGTGCTGGACTCTTTCTGCATCAAAACACATCAGCAGCAAGAATCTGCTCATCTCAGACGATGATGCCTTCAAGGTGTGGTGTATCTTCAACTTCCTGTCTGAAGATAAATATCCACTGCACATTGTCACAGAGGAGGTTGGTTCTAGTTATTTTTAATCTTAGGATTCCTTGTAATTATATGTAAATAATGAGGTATTTCTGCATTGTAACAGCTTGAGTACTTCCTGCACAAGCTGCTTGCTGCAATGGGTTGCATTTGGAACGAGGGCAGATTTGAAGACTACAAAATGCAGCTCAGCCCAAAGAAACAACATCTAAATGTGTGGGAACTGATTGAGCTTATTGGCTTAGGCTATTTCACCAAGGGCATAAACCCTCAGACTCTCTCCATGGGCATCAATGAGGTCTGTCAGGAAATTGTTCTGGATGTTATTAAGCAGGTGGGTTATTCCAGGTCTGCTCTTGTCTTTACATGATAGTCCGGTGTTGTCAGTTAAATTAGTTGTGCAAAGATCACTGCAGTGAACACGTAAGGGTTAATGCAAGACAATTTGAGTTTGTTGCCTCCGCCGAAGTCCATGGACACCTCGAACGGCATTAACCCGCTTATACCATGATCACTTGCCAAAAAACAGATTTTTGAAACATTAGTTTATATTTTAATTAGTTTTACAATGGAAATTGAAAGTTTTTACTAACAATAACATGGTTTCCCTGGTTACGCCTGACGGTTTATTTCAGTAGCACCTCATGGCGGTACACAAGATCCAGGGGGCGGAGTCAGATCCAGATCTGAGGGGTGGAGTTGGGTAGGTTTAGGGGTGGGTTTAGGGATCAGGGGGTGGAGCTGGGTGGGGTTAGGGATCAGGGGGTGGAGCTTGGTAGGTTTAGGGGTGGGTTTAGGGATCAGGGGTGGAGCTGGGTAGGTTTAGGGGTGGGTTTAGGGATTAGGGGGTGGAGCTGGGTAGGTTTAGGGGTGGGTTTAGGGATCAGGGGTGGAGCTGGGTAGGTTTAGGGGTGGGTTTAGGGATTAGGGGGTGGAGCTGGGTAGGTTTAGGGGTGGGTTTAGGGATCAGGGGGTGGAGCTGGGTAGGTTTAGGGGTGGGTTTAGGGATCGGGGTGGAGCTAGGTAGGTTTAGGGGTGGGTTTAGGGATCAGGGGGTGGAGCTGGGTAGGTTTAGGGGTGGGTTTAGGGATCAGGGGGTGGAGTTGGGTAGGTTTAGGGGTGGGTTTAGGGATTAGGGGGTGGAGCTGGGTAGGTTTAGGGGTGGGTTTAGGGATCAGGGGGTGGAGCTGAGTAGGTTTAGGGGTGGGTTTAGGCATCAGGGGGTGGAGCTGGGTAGGTTTAGGGGTGGGTTTAGGGATCAGGGGGTGGAGTTGGGTAGGTTTAGGGGTGGGTTTAGGGATTAGGGGGTGGAGCTGGGTAGGTTTAGGGGTGGGTTTAGGGATCAGGGGGTGGAGCTGGGTAGGTTTAGGTATATGTAAGGTGGGAGGAGTTGGATCTGGATCCGACTCCTCCCCGTGGATTTCATGTTCTGCAGTGAATCTCATTTATTTAGCAACTGGTGAGTCCGCTCAGCTCTAGAACCCTTCAGTTTAGCTAACTTACGAGCCAGAAAGTTACCTTTTTTACATGTAAGTTAGGCTTGTCTAGCCAAGCCATGGTCGTTACGCTTTCGTTTTTTTAACCTATAATTAAAACACACAGGTAGGCATAGTATAACGGCTAACTAGATGTTTGTTTTGATACAATAAATTGTAAACGGATACTTTGATTGCCTGTTGCTATGGTTACTCACTGCTGATGTAGCCAGCCCAACGCATTTATTAATTAATTTCGAAAAGCAAACAGTCAGTTTCACCAGAACTCCTTTGTCCTCGATCACATTTTAATGGACAGCCTGTAGCCAATCAGAATCGAGTATTCACCCAGACCATGGTATAATAGAGAAATAAACAGATATCCCTGACAAATCATTAACTTGGTATATTTTTCATTCAAAAAGGGCTATTTGATGAAAAAAGGCCACAAAAGGAAGAACTGGACAGAGCGATGGTTTAAGCTTCATCTCAACCACATATCCTATTATGTGAGTGAAGACCTAACAGAGCAGAAGGGATGTATTTCGCTTGATCGCAACTGCTGTGTCGAGGTAAAAGCTAATACATTTTTTTTTAAGTATTTGTTGTTCAGAGTTGAATTTTAAAGGTATATCCCAATGTATCCCAATGCTTTCTGATCACATGGTGTGTTACATTTAAATATTCTTCTGAATGGATTGCTATGGCTGGACAATATACAGGTTTGGAACAATATAATGGTGAATACATGATGAAATGACTTTTGGGAGAACTATCCCTTCAAATGTCTAAATTGCTTTGTCTTTGCAGTCCTTACCAGACAAGGACGGAAGGAAAAACCTCTTCATTATCAGATGTGTTGAGAAAAGTTTTGAGATCAGTGCATCGGATAAAAAGACAAAACAGGAGTGGATTCACGGTATCACATATCTTTGCGGCTCACACAAATTTTACACTGATGACATTGACATTTTTGTACTGTATATCCACAATCTCCTGCTGAGTAAGTTTTTGTTCATGTGTAATATGATAGCCATCCAGGACTGCATTGTCCGCATAAGGCAAGGCCTTTCCTCCGCACACCGAGAATCCAGGCAGAAACGCAGGGAGCTGAGAAACAGGATGAAAGCTGAACAGGAGATCATGGAGAACCGAATGAGACAGCTGCAGTTGGCCAACGAGAGCAAACAGGCCCAGCTGGAGGCCATGAGTAAGGTATTGTGGCCTTCCTTGAATCATTGAAAGATACAACCATAAGTCACCTGCAAAATGCCTTAGATTTAGTAGAATCTCTGTTGGAGATGTTGGATTAAACGTGTATTCAGTAGTTCTTTAGCTAACGGTAGCATTTCCTTTCTCTGAGTAATTTGTACCGATACCACAAGGCCATCTTTCGGCGTGGATCAGCATGATCGTCGTTACATCGTTTTGTATAAATGGTGACACTTTACTTGAAGGGATGTGCATATGACTGACATGACACCTTCATAACCATGACATGACATATGTCTTGAATATGAAGTAAGGTTTATGCATGTTTATGACAATTGTCATTATAACGCTCAATAATGACATTTTGAATGCAAATATGACATTGTTTAAGATGTCTTTGTTATGATATTTTGACATAAACCATAACAACATAACCTGTCAGTGTCTTTACTGTACATTAAGTTAAGTTAAACTGTCCTGTGGTTGGCTTTGACATTGGCTGTCATGAGGCCATTATAACTGTGTCATGAATATTTTTTCGTGACCTCAACTACAGTGGTACTGATTGAATTTGTCATTAAAAAGTTATAATCGCTTCATGACAGCCAATGTCTAAACCAACCACCTGACAGTTTAATGTAATGTTAACCAATAAAGCTAGGTGGTTTCTTAAGTTTGATAATTAATCATGTTTATGACAGGTTGTGTTGTCTTAGTAATGTCAAGTTGACAAAGACACTGACAAGTTATATGATGTATTGGTTTATGTCAAGGAGGTGTCAATTTGAATACCCTTTTCTTTTTATGCACCTTTTACCTTCACATCCCCCTTTGACTCATTTTTATTTGCCTACATTACTTCTGTTTATAGCACACTATTAGTAATAATATGTGAAGAAAGTTTCACATCCTTGTCTGTTTTTTTTCTTCGTGTTAAACGTTTTATTAAGTTCCATGTTAAACGTCTGGCTCTTGTAATCCTGTTCGAACATGAAGAGAAAGCTACTGAACCTACTCTCATCTCTAAACTGAAGCTGATAAATGTGAAGATATTTTTAGGACATTTTTATTTTACTGTCGGAGCCATAATCTTGTAGATCGTGCTCTGACATATGGTGCAACAGCTACGCGGGCGACAACCCCAACTGTCCTGTCATGTATAAGCAAAAAAGGCCCAAAATATAGCTTAAAAATACTCATATTTTAGGACATCTGCAAAAGAGAACTCCTGAGCAATGAAGCCACACTTCCTGTGTATGGGTGTTTTGACTTTTACCAGTTCCTGTTTTATATCTTCGATCTCAAGGGATTGTTTCATACTTTATCGTCTATGAAGCAGAAAATATGATTACTACTTGGCTGCATGAGACTAGTTTGAATGTTAACTCCTGTCAAGCATGCAAGGCCGTTAAACTTGAAAACTTTTGCACAATACACGCTGTGATAATGCAAAAATGCATAACCAAACTTAAATCCGTGGATCTAGAAAAGTAGTCCCACACACACTTTTTTAATATACGAATAACATTATCAAGTTGCACAAAGTGGTTCTGAATGCTTGTACTGTAAGTGCATTATTATTGTAAACGTGTATTTGTTTTTACAAATTGTGGGATGAACTGAAGTGATTTTGTTGAAATTAATGGCTGCCGTTGATTGAAAATGGAACTTTATTTTATTAATTATACAGTGACAGAAGGCTAGTTGTTATTTTCTGTGTTTCTCTCTTTCTGGCTCACAGAAGCCTTAGTCATTGCTTTCATTTTGTGTGGATGTTTCAGGACCTGCAGGACACGTCAATCCGGGGTGATTTGGTGGAACAGAGAAGACTTCAGACCCAGACAGAATTACTGGACCGATACAGACAAGACCTGGAGCAGGAGAAAATGGTGATTACAACAACCTTATGTCTTTTTCACAATGACAGTGATTTTATTGATGGAGGTCACCAGGTTGCTTTTAGGTGTTCATTTTGCCGGATGCCATAATTTTGGAAGTGTAAGAGGCCTACACTTTTAAAGGAGTAGTTCACTTTAAAAAAAAAAAAAAACCTTTTCACCCCGATGTCATCCAAGATGTCCATGTTTTTCTTTCTTCAGTCGAAAAGAAATTCATGTTTTTGATGAAAACATTTCAGGATTTTTTTCTCCATATAATGGACTTCAATGGGAACCAAACGGTTCACGGTCCAAAAGACAGTTTCAGTAAAAACTGTTTAAAGGGCTTTAAACGATTCCAGACAATAAATAAGGGTCTTATCAAGCGAAACGATCACTCATTTAAAAAAAAAAAAAAAAAGTTTAAGTTTTATAAGCTCAAACGCTCGCCTTGCTCTGTTCTGTGATGCACGTTCGTGACTCTCCTGTTTGAACTCGTTTATCAAAATGAAAAAATCTTTTTTCGTGTCATTTGGTTCATTCAACAAATGAAATGAATGAATTGACTCGGGAAAAGATTCAATCATTTTGATGAACGAGTTTGAACAGGAGAGTCACAAACGCGCATCACAGAACAGAGCAAAGCGAGCATTTGAGCTTATAAAACATAAACTTTGTTTTTTTTAAATGAGCAATCGTTTCACTTGATAAGACCCTTATTCATCGTCTTGAATCGTTTAAAGCCCTTTGAACAGTTTGCAGTTTGCACTGAAAGTGTCTTTTGGACCTTGAACCGTTTGGTTCCCATTGAAGTCCATTATGTGGAGAAAATGCTGGAATGTTTTCATTAAAAACCTTAATTTCTTTTCGACTGAAGTAAGAATGACATGGACATCTTGGATGACATGGGGGTGAGTAAATTATCAGCAAAAGTTGTTTTAAAAGTGACTATCTGTTCATAAATTGTTTTCTTTCTGCCAAAATTATTATTTATTTTTAATTCATTTGAGCCACACATGTTACGTAAAATCGGTGTTACATCTCTCCTTTAATTAATTAAACACACGGACATGCAGTCGGCATGAAACAGAAGTTTCGTTAATTTTTTTCTCATTTGTGTCGTATATCTGAGTGGAAATGAACAAGAACAAATGTAGGGCGTGACTTGATTTTGTCCAATTGATTGGATGCTATTGGTCAATCTCATGTGAGTGACAGGTTGCCTCCCCTTGCTTTAATAAACGCATCATCAGAGAAGAGAAGAGGGAGGGGAAGTTATTTTGATTAAATATTATGAATAAAAAAAAATGTTGTGCAATGATAAATGTTTTATAACAAATACTGCAAAATATGTACATAAAAAATTCAACTTTGATTTTAAGGTGACTTTATTAATTTTAATCAATTGACACCCTTAATTTAAAGGGGGTATGTATAAATTGTTGTGATTAATTTAATTTGTTAATGTACAGCAAATGTTCAGCACCTTTTTTAAGAAAAGAAAGAAAAAATAATGGCTAAATTATTTTATAGAAATGCAGCTCTTTTCTGATCTTATTGTGCAAGAATGCACAATAAAATTGCTCTTCCGTGCCATATATGCATATATAATGTGTGAAACAGGTCTGATGTATGCATTTAAAATGTCTTCCTAGGCTCGAATGCAGATGGAGGAGCAGGTGGTTGAAAAGTCCAGTGAAGTGGAGCAGTACTGGCAGCGAATGCAGGAACTGGAAGACATGTACCGTCAGCTGAAACAGGCACTAGACGATGAGAGGCAGGCCAAAGAGGATGAAGAAGTCTTGCGCAAACTGCAGGCCAGGTAACAGTGCGCAAACACCCGACGTTCAGATTCAGTGTGCACAGAAAGGCTACAGAATTATGCAGAACATGTGTGTGTTTTGTTTTGCAGGCTGTTACAAGAGGAGGCAAACAAGAGGACAGAATTAGAGCAGATTCACCAGCAGCAGAAAGAGGTCTTATCCCAGTCCCAGAAAGAGAAAATAGAGCTGGAAAAAGAGAAGGCGGAGAAGGAACGTGCCCTGCAGGCGGCACTGGAGCAGCTGGAGAGCCTTAAACAAAAGAGACAGGGGGCGCAAGATGAATACAAGGTAGCGGATTTTTGAATGATTGGGGATTTTTTATGTTCGCTTTATCGAACTAACATTCTCCTTTTCTAGAGTATTTTTCTTTGACAACATGTTCAGCTTCTTTTACTCTCTAGCTCTGTGGTTCTCAACCAAGGGTCCACTAGGGGGCGTCAGCAAACTTCCAAGTTTTAAAGGGGTTACATGATGCTTTAAAGGCTATGTCACAATGTGAAATATTAGCATAATGACCGCCAAAAGGCATAGGCAAAGAAAGAGGCAAGGCTTTAGTGAATTGTAAGGGTTGTCGTCATGTCTCGGAGACGCTGTGTGTTTTGGTGAGAAAGCAAATCTGCTTCGTTTGGCCTTCCGAAAATTAATAATTTTAGTTTAAGATTAACTTATAAAGCTGTTCCCGAGAAGTTCAACCCAAAAGTTTGCTTATGCACAGCACATTTTACAGAGGACAGCACAACGACTGCTTATCACTGTGAAACGACCTGCTCAAGTTGTGCTTGCGAAGTTAGTTCCGATCGATCGGCTTGATTATCTGCATTTTCAAAATCTGAACTTACACGATAAAACGATAATATTATTAACTGTGTTTACAATTGCTTATGGTAAGGGATGTTATGTTTCCAACCAACGCTTGAGGTGTTTGGCCAATCACAAATCACTTGGTCATCTGGCCAATCAGAGCACTCTGAGCTTTTTGCAAGGAGGGGCTTTGTAGAAATCAACACGTTTCAGACAGACTGGGAATAGAGTAAAAATAATGTGTTAAAAGCGTTACCTATTCTAATAAACAAATAATTAACTTTTTTAATTAACCTTTAAAATTATTTAAAACAAGACAAAACACGCTTTAAAATAAGCTAAAACTATTAAATATCAAGATAATTCTTATTTTATTTCACCCCTCAACAACTAGAACTCATTTTTTGACGAAACCAGTGAAGATTTCCACTGCCGTGAAAAAGCTGGATATATGAGAAGAACATCTGATTTTAATTGTGTGTAATAGGTGTATTTCTAGAGTTGGAAAAGTCATATCAATTAATAAAATATTAAAATGCCTTGAGCGTTTTATATGGAATATTCATTTTTCTAAAATATTTTGAGAATTTTCCTTATCCTTATCTGATGATCGTGTAATCACGAATGACTGGAAAAGTCAGATTCATTGGCTATAAATAGTGGGGACCCTGAAGAACAATTTAGCTAAATGAATAATTATTTTCGTTACTTGGGGGGCTTAGGGGCTTCAAATTTTGTTGTGGCCTCGGAGTCAAAAAGGATGAGAAGAATGAAAACCACTGCTATCATCAAACAGAACAGACATTGCTTGTTGTTTCCACTTTTAGTTTCATTTTTTAACATAAAGTACATGATCAGGATTTCATTGACCTTTATTGACTTTTCAGGCTGTTACGAAGAAACTGGAACGGGCAAGTAACAAGACAAAGACTTGGAAACACAAGGTCTCTAAACACGAAGGCCTCCTTCGAATCGTTCAACCAGGTGAGCGAGTGTGAAGTTTCTCCAATACCAGATACCCTTACCAAAAGCACCACTTTATGTTTTTCATGTATTTCTCAGGCAACAAGTCACCCTGTAAAGTGACCAACTGGGGACCGGCAGCGTTCACCGATACAGAGCTGGATCAGATGGAGAAGATTTGGCAGGAGAACAAGAATCAAGAATGGGATGGAGAGTAACACCTAATACATCCATTTCCTTTATTTGTGTATTTATTTATTTTTATTTGCCCTCATCCTAATCTTATGTTACTGGTTAAATCTGTTGTCAGTGATTTTATTTTTTATCTTTATTCAACCGTTTATCAATCATGTGCTTTGTGACGTCTGTTCAGAGGGTTTGAAGTCTGCTCAGATGAAAATGGAAAACAGGAAGCAAACAAACTGGTTGTCCCACGAGTCTTTATAGATGGTTTGCACAAGCACACTCTTCACATACATGTAAAAGAGCGAGTAAAACAGGAAAAGAAAGCACTCTGATAAACAAGTGGAAATTAACACATTAAAAGTTAGCGGTAGAGCGGCCATCTCTCTCTTTACTCAAGCCCTCTCTCTACCTGTACAATAACCTAGAAGAAGTCATCTTAAAGTCCCCGTGAAATCAAAATTGAACCTATTTACTTTGTTAGCGCATATTACTAGTCTTGTGGTGAACAATTAATCCGTGCAAGTGAATATATATTAAAAAATGTTTTACCTTAGTAATCTTTAATCAAAATCTGAAAAGTTACTTCCGGTCTGGAACAGTTTCTTTTTCTGATGACGTAGGTTTCACAGTTTGGGTGGGGAAACGCTTAACCACTCCCCTCAAACCGTTAGTTTGCTATGAGCGAGAGATGGAGAGGAGGAGCGCTAGAGTAAAACCCTGCCCTCTGTTCAATATTCCGTTTCACTTGGAAATACGTCACAGCACTGGAGAAAAATCGTTTGCAACTTCCGGTTCACGGGGACTTTAAAGGCACATCAACACTCATGTCATGAACAGTATTTAACAGTAGGTGGAACATGAACAGAGAAATTAAGTTGATTGCGTTTGTTAATGTAGAAAACGACATCCGCAATTTTTATACTTGTTAAAACAATGTTAACATATCATTTAACTTTAGTAATTCCAGGTGTATTTTTGAGTTTGGAAAATTGCTCAGAGGCAGCAGATTCACATATTCCTGCTGTGTCCTCTAGATGTCCCTGTTGACACACAGATTCACTCAGATGACCCATTCATACACACTGTTTCTGCACATAAGAGCCACCAATGGACAAAAGATAAATAAATGTGATACTGTGATACTCTTAGCAGTGCATTTAGCCTTGATTTTTCTTTGCTTTTTAACCTTTCGCTTAAGCTTGTTTGAAAATATATAAAATAAAACTATGTAGTTCATGATGGGTTGTTCATTTTGTCTTTAATAAAGAATCTATCAACCAAAGTATTTTTTTTTACGTGCTTTGCATAAGGTAGGCTATTCTTTTGTATCAGTTTATCATTTTTCTGGAAATCAAATCCATGACCTTGGTGTTACTAACTACTGTTTTTAGCCACAGTATATTTTTAAATTGTAGTATTTTACTATTTTTTGTACCTTTTCTTTTGAATGTATATCATTTTTTAAAATTTATTTAAAAAAAAATTTACTAGGCCTTGCCTGGTTGGTTGTTTTTATAAAACACAGCAATGTCAATATAAAAGACACTGATGTTGGAAAGTCAAACTGTCAAAGTAGTCTGATAGAGCATTTTGTAAACCAGGCACGTTATTAAAACAATCAAATTGTATCACTCTGCTTTTCTGTTAGCCCGTTCCAGACAGAGAGGCGGTCAGTCTGCAGTAATATTGAGGTAAACTGGCTGAAGGTGGACGGTCTGCAAGTTACATCGATACTCCAGTAGGGAGAGATATGTGACGGTCTTTATAAGCGAATCATTGAATCATTCATTCCACCAATTCGCTCGAACACTGATTCATTCAGGAACAAATCTCCACAGTTGCTCAACCACATTCGACGACGGTTAATAGAACTATTTTCGTTGGCGGAGTAAAAATAAAATAAAAAACCGAACTGATACAATGTAAGTTACTGTTTATTTTATTACTTTTTTGTTACCTCGTGCCTTCTGAGTGGCTGTAATGTTAGATATTTCGAACAGCAGCATTTTTCTTGTAACATACTAACTTATCCTTTCAAGACATCACTGCACACGATCAAATTCTGTGACAGAATTACAATAGTAAGTAACATTATTTAGCATACTTTTCATTGTAGTGCATTTAAACCGGATGACAGTGGTTGGCTCGCGTGTTACAATAGAACTTTGGCAATGGACAATTTCTAAAGAAATGGCACTATGCGCCATATGCACGACATCACCGTTTTCACAAATTCGCGTTTTGTAACGTTAGTTTTACACGTAGTAGATAGTAAGCAATAGTAGTTTAGTCACGTAGTAGATAGTAAACAATAGTAGTTTAGTTTTCAAAAAACCCCGCTTCAAACTGTGTTTTCAGGCCTCCAAAGCGCTGTTGTCATGTAAATGAAAACAGTGTGTGTAAACAGCCCCTATGACTTTCTTGAGATTACTTTTCAGAAATTTGGATAGGCTTTCTCATTTCATCTTTTCAAACCAAAATTGTTCAAAGATCTATCCCTATCTATTGTGATGTTATCCACAGCAAGGAGGTGAACATGAGAGAGAGCAGGAGGATCCGAGAAGAGCAGAAGGTGACCGGTAGTGACATGAAGGTTAGTGCAAGAAGTCATATGTGAAAGAGAAGCATTATAAAAGGAACAAATAGCCTTTTATTTTACTTTGGGACTTTTTTTTCCACTTTTATGGAGTGTAGTAACCACCCAATTTCAACAGTCAGCAAAACGTATTTTCCCTATTTATTTTTTCCTTTCACAAAAACAAAACAAAACAAAAAAACTACACTGCATAGCCTTCTAATGTAATGATAAAAGTAATAATAAATAAATTGATGTAATCAAATCAAAAAGGACTGCCCAATATAAAACAATTTTTAACAATTTTAACTGTTTATAAGTTTACAATTTATTATATGTATAAAAATAATATATTTAATACCAAAAATAATTTGATTTAACTAAACAATTATTAGTTTATTAGTTATATATACAGTAAGTTAGAGTGTAGGGAGACCGACATATGGTACTGAGCAGTCACTTCTGAGCTCATTTTCTCCTTTAATTGGTTCAATTTGACTGGTGAATTTCTCCTTGTCATTATCTTAGTGAAGTTATACACGTGCGGCCATTAAAAAAGTATGTTCTACACTCACCTAAAGGATTATTAGGAATACCATACTAAAACTGTGACCCCTTGACCCCTTTTCGTCTTCAGAACTTCATAACTCTTCAGAAGAGTAAAATTTGACTCTTTATACATACGGCCCCTGAAACAGAAGTGATGCAATCTATTTTACATAAGTTTGTTGCTCATTAGCAAGTAAGATTAGCAACCCCCATTAGCAAGTAAGACATTTGGAATTTCAGTAAACAATGGTAAAAGGGATTGTTCACCCCCAAATTAAAATTGTGTCATTTACTCACTCTTGTTATGTCATTCCAAATGTGTATGACTTTCTTTCTTCTGTGGAAGAACTGGCATTCTTTTTATTTTTAGTGAAGTGCAATGTTTAAGGCTGCATTTTTCCAAAGTGTTTGTATGAGCTGACTATTCTGGATTCAGCAGCTATTTGGGGGAATTAAGGGATAATTAAATGTGCTGTATTAGAGGTTCATGTACTTTCAACAGTATATAATAGTTTAAAACGTTCATATTAGTCCCATTCGACAGATAAACCTGCAGATTCAGATCTAAGATAATGAATCAAATCAATGTGCTGAACTTCCATTGAACTTTCAAGAAAAGAAACTGAAACTTGTTCTGTAAATGCTGATGAATTAGAACATTTTAGAAACCAGATTCCTGAAAACATGTCCTTACTGCGTAACATAAGACATATACAGTAATAGACACTAGTCCTCACAAGTGAGTGAGTGTCAAAACAAACAGGACTACGTTACGCTGCTTCTTTGTTTCTGGAACTGGGCGGGAAAAGAAAGCCCACGTGCAGTTCCTAACGTGAAATACCTGCAGAAATTGTTGCATTATCTGAGATCATCTGTGGGTTTTAACAAAACAAATGTTAGACATTGGAGCCTGACACTGAATCACTCTCCAATCTGCAGTGATGCAAAAGAAAGAGAATAGTTCATTTTTAGGCCAGAGCTGGTTTGGATAACAGGCCTTGACATGTCAGTTTTACTCTACTGGGTCATGGCCATTATAAAGGGCTTGGACCAACACCTACAAATTACAAACAAACTATATTTTACTGAACTGGGACATCAAAGACAGAGTACCAAAGTCCAAAATCACAAGTACAGAGTACCAAAGACCAAAATCACAAGTAAACTAAAAATGTCTAAGACTAAAAAAAAAAAAAAAAAAAAAAAATTGTGTGGATGAAGTAATGTCTCACAACCTGCCCATGCCAGAATCTGCCTTATTTGGCTGCATAAAGTGACAGATATTACTTCTCATTCATTAGGATTATTCTAATAATGAATTTGAAGTATTCTTAATGAGTGACTGCGTGCCCAAAGTTATTAATTTGCACAAAATATGTCCAAACCATCTCCAAATAAAGACTTCCTGCACAACCTTTCCTTTACAGCCTTTCTTCACACATGGATTTTCTCTTTGTTTTTTCACTCGAAATGATATGTTGTATGCTTATGAGTTCAACCATAGCTGGTTATCCTCAGACATGCTCTAATACTCTTTAGATATGGATTTTACAAAATGAATCAGAATAGTATAGAATAGTATATATATTAGTATACAGAATAGTATATATATTTATTGCTCTCTACAATGTCAGACACATAACAGTAATTAATATGACAGAAAAGGAAGAATCGCTGGTGCAACGCAGATGCCTTCTTATTAATAATTTTATTAATTTAATACTTATTAATTTAATAAGGTGCATAACAGTGACTAACGTTTAAATTTTGTTGCATCTTCATCCTTGGAGTCCTTGGAGAGAATGGGCAAGGATCATCAACAGGTGTGATTGTGCGTAAAAACCCACCCATCTAAACCAAGGTGCCACGTTCACAAATCAGTCATTAAAGAGCAAGTGCCCACACACGGGTAACAAGCATAAAATGTTCACAATACACTGGGAATCGAAGTATATTCATCTCACATAATGTATTTTAATATGCGTAAATGTTTAGAGAAAGCATGATTAACTCAATTCTTCGTTTAGACCTAGTGGTTCAACAGTGTTAAGTGTATGAATCCAAAACGCTTCCCTGCATAGAAGTTTATTGATAATATCACCACCTCTAAGAGGGGGTGTAATTTTCTCAATACCCCAAAACTTCAATGATGCAGGGGAACCGTGATAATTAATATGATTAGCCTTTGGCTTGGCTACGTTTCAAACAGCTAAACTCTCCTATTCGAACTCGTTCATCAAAATGAACAAATCTTTTTTCGAGTCATTTCGTTCATTAAAATTAACCAAATGACTCGAAAAAAAGATTCGTTCATTTTGATGAACAAGTTCAAACAAGTGCATCACAGAACAGAGCAAGGCGAGCGTTTGTGCTTATAAAACTTAAACTTTTTTATTCGTGATCGTTTCGCTTGATAAGACCCTCATTCATCATCTGGTGTCGTTTAAAGCCCTTTGAAGCTGCACTGAAACTCTCATTTGGACCTTGAACCGTTTGGTGCCCAATGAAGTCCATTATATGTTTTCATCAAAAACCTTAATTTCTTTTCGACTGAAGAAAGAAAGACATGGATATCTTGGATGACATGGGGGTGAGTAAATTATCAGCAAAATTTTTTTTAAAAGTGAACTACTCCTTTAAAGCATATTTAAAATCACCAAACAGACATATAAACTACATTAAAAACTTGATTTTCAGCACAGGTGGTTCAGAGAATGAGACCCTTAGTCTGGACACGTCAACAACAAAAGATATGAGACGCACTGTGACCTCGGTATTGAAAAAAAGCTTATTTTGCTATCATACTTGTGTTCAAAAGAAACTGAAACTCCTTCAAGCGCTAGTTCTCCAAGGGCATCAGAAAACATTGCGGCAATAGCTCTTTTAAAGGGCTTGTTTGTTTGCATGATTGGCTGTCATTCAAACGATATACCTCTAGGCCTCGTCTTACTCAATAACAGAAGAATGAATGTGATAGCTGCATTCTGGTAGTGCTCAACTTTTCCGTAAACTATCGGTCTGTTTTTCTCCTCAGAAACGTGATGACTAATAGAGGCCATCGCTGTAATTGAAAGCACACAGATAAACCAACAGACACGTGCGAAATGACTTCACATGTTGGGTTTTGAAAGCACAGTTTGACTTGCAAAGTGTATTCGTGAATGCCTGAAGGTTTTTGGGATGTTTTCTTGGTGATTTTATTGTTTAGTGCTCAGCATAGTCTGGGCGGGTGGTGAATATTACAGTCCACAGTCATGCTGGCTAAAAGATATATCAACAGATTGGCCTTCACAGATGAAAGACACCGAGTGAAAGCCAACCGTGTGTTGACTCTAACTGCCTCTCGCAGAGGGAATAGCTCCCCCATGGTATTGTAAATTAATTTTCTCAGGGGTCCATCCATCTTTTGGTTCAGTTTTGGACTCTATTGAAATGGGTTTAGTGTTCCCCAATGCTGGCGAGGCCAGCGTTTTCTAGTTTTACTGGTGTGTCCAATTCAAGGTTGGCACAATCCAACTTCCTTGGTGAAAATTGTAATGTTTTTTTGATAAAATGCTTTGCTTACGTGGTATGCTCAGATATATAAAACTAAAGTTACTTCATTCCCATAACAATTTTGTAACTAGCACAGAGACCTGGCGGGCAATACATCCATAGAAATGCAGCACAAGCCTGTCAGTTTTCCATCTAATCTTTACCATCATATTTAGATCATCTCGTGGACAAAATGCACGTTTTGGCCACTTGTGACCTATATACAGCACTTACTGCAGAATTTGAAGCACTAAAAGCAATACATACTAAAACGTAGGGGTGCACGATATATCGACTACCATATCGGTATTGGCCGATATTTGCAAATTTTTCTGTTATCGTTATCGGCCCGATAATAAAATTTTGCTGATATATTAAAGCTGATAAATAATGAATTATTTCCTTCACCACTTGACACCTGAGACATTTTAAAATGCGCACTGTTGCTTGAAATATGATTGGAATCAAAAAGGAAAATATAGTTAAGTGCAAAATGTGCTGTCATATCGGCTACATGAAATTATAATGAGAACATTATAATCGTGTTAGGGGACGGATTTTAATTGTGAGACTTTTGTTTTTGCAATCAGGCTTTCAAAAATTATATAAAAATTGGATTTAGATTTATCGGCCGATATATCGGTTATCGGCTTTCAAATGTAAAGAATTATCGGTTATCGGTATCGGCCAAAATGTTCATATCGGTGAGTCCCTACTAAAACGCTTAATATTCCCGGACAAACTAAAACGCATAAAAATGTGTAATGTGCTTTAATGTATGGAGTCCGTGATATTAAACGATCAAATTAAACACACCTTATTGAGGATGCATACTATTTACGTGCAGATGAGCCCAGAGTATGATAGCAGTGCACAATTGAATGTTTTCTTTATAATAGTTTTCTATGGGAAAACACTAAATGTGAAACTTGGCATGTTGCATTCATATTCTGGTTCTTCTGTTTGTCTGTACAAAGTATGTTTTATTAAAAAGGGGTATACTTATTAATTTGGACCCCCTATACCACTGTCTTAAAGTATTAAGCCACATTAAGCACATTCTTTATGATGGGTTTCTATGGGAAAACCATTATAAAGAATGCTTAACATTAAAATGCAAGTTGCGTTCTGGGCACATCTTTCTATCTCTATATAGAGCCTCTATTTTTGGACTCAGGTTTAAGTCTCATGGCCCTCTATCAGAATCCAGAGTTTCAAAAAGATCAGAGAAACTAAAAATTTCGACCCAAAAATTTTTTTTCCGGTGCGAAAAAATAAGTTTCTCCAATCTTCTCAAAACTCTGGATTCTGATAGAAGGCCATGGGACACATGGGTCACACTTCACCCCAAAATATAAAGCAGGAAATATAAAGACTTAGTCCTGAGTGCCAAAATGGAGGCTCTAGACCCTTCCGGAGCTGAGATATTGAGATATTTATAATGGCATAAATGCTACGTGGGATCTCAATATCTCAGCTCTGGAAGGGTCTAGAGCCTCCATTTTTGCACTCAGGTCTAAGTCTCATGGCTCTCTATCAGAATACAGAGTTTTGAGAAGATTGGAGAAACTTAAATTTTCGCCCGAAAAAACAAAACAAAAACGAAAGGGGTACCACTGTCGTTTTTTTTTGGGTCGAAATTTTGAGTTTCGATATCTCAGCTCTAGAAGGGTCTAGAGCCTCTATTTTTGCACTCAGGTTTAAGTCTCATGGCCCTCTATCATAATCAAGAGTTTTGAGAAGATTGGAGAACCTTAATTTCTCGCCCGAAAAAAAAAACGAAACGAAAGGGGTACAGAATCCAGAGTTTTGAGAAGATTGAAGAACCTTAATTTCTCGCCCGAAAAACAAAAGGGGTACCACTGTCGTTTTTTTTTCGGGTCGAAATTTTGAGTTTCGATATCTCAGCTCTGGAAGGGTCTAGAGTCTCCATTTTTTCACTCAGGTTTAAGTCTCATTGCCCTCTATCAGAATCCAGAGTTTTGAGAAGATTGGAGAACCTTAATTTCTCGCCCTAAAAAAAAAACAAAACGAAAGGGGTACCACTGTCGTTTTTTTTTCAAGTCGAAATTTTGAGTTTCGATATCTCAGCTCTGGAAGGGTCTAGAGCCTCCATTTTTTTCACTCAGGTTTAAGTCTCATTGCCCTCTATCATAATCCAGAGTTTTGAGAATATTGAAGAACCTTAATTTCTCGCCCGAAAAAACAAAAACAAAAGGGGTACCACTGTCTTTTTTTGGGGTCGAAATTTTGAGTTTCGATATCTCAGCTCTAGAAGGGGCTAGAGCCTCCATTTTTGCACTCAGGTCTAAGTCTCATGGCCCTCTATCAGAATCCAGAGTTTTGAGAAGATTGGAGAACCTTAATTTCTCGCCCTGAAAAAAAACAAAAACAAAAGGGGTACCACTGTCATTTTTTTTGGGGTCGAAATTTTGAGTTTCGATATCTCAGCTCTGGAAGGGTCTAGAGCCTCCATTTTTGCACTCAGGTTTAAGTCTCATGGCCCTCTATCATAATCCAGAGTTTTGAGAAGATTGAAGAACCTTAATTTCTCGCCCGAAAAACAAAAAAAAACAAAAGGGGTACCACTGTCGTTTTTTTTTTCGGGTCGAAATTTTGAGTTTCGATATCTCAGCTCTGGAAGGGTCTAGAGCTTCCATTTTTGCACTCAGGTTTAAGTCTCATTGCCCTCTATCAGAATCCAGAGTTTTGAGAAGATTGGAGAAACTTAATTTTTCGCCCGAAAAAAAAAACCCGAAAGGGGTACCACTGTCGTTTTTTTTTCGGGTCGAAATTTTGAGTTTCGATATCTCAACTCTGGAAGGGTCTAGAGCTTCCATTTTTGCACTCAGGTTTAAGTCTCATTGCCCTCTATCAGAATCCAGAGTTTTGAGAAGATTGGATAAACTTAATTTTTCGCTCGAAAAAAAAAAAACGAAAGGGGTACCACTGTCGTTTTTTTTTTTCGGGTCGAATTTTTGAGTTTCGATATCTCAGCTCTGGAAGGGTCTAGAGCCTCAATTTTTGCACTCAGGTCTAAGTCTCATGGCCCTCTATCAGAATCCAGAGTTTTGAGAAGATTGGAGAAACTTAATTTTTCGCCCGAAAAAAAAAAAACGAAAGGGGTACCACTGTCGTTTTTTTTTCGGGTCGAATTTTTGAGTTTCGATATCTCAGCTCTGGAAGGGTCTAGAGCCTCCATTTTTGCACTCAGGTTTAAGTCTCATTGCCCTCTATCAGAATCCAGAGTTTTGAGAAGATTGGATAAACTTAATTTTTCGCCCGAAAAAAAAAACAAAACGAAAGGGGTACCACTGTTGTTGTTTTTTTGGGTCGAATTTTTGAGTTTCGATATCTCCGCTCTGGAAGGGGCTAGAGCCTCCATTTTTGCACTCAGGTCTAAGTCTCATGGCCCTCTATCAGAATCCAGAGTTTTGAGAAGACTGGAGAAACTTAATTTTTCGCCCAAAAAAACAAAACAAAAAGGGTACCACTGTCGTTTTTTTTTTCGGGTCGAATTTTTGAGTTTCGATATCTCAGCTCTAGAAGGGTCTAGAGCCTGCATTTTTGCACTCAGGTTTAAGTCTCATGGCCCTCTATCATAATCCAGAGTTTTGAGAAGATTGGAAAACCTTAATTTCTCACCCGAAAAAAAAAAAACGAAAGGGGTACCACTGTCGTTTTTTTTCGGGTCGAATTTTTGAGTTTCTATATCTCAGCTCTAGAAGGGTCTAGAGCCTCCATTTTTGCACTCAGGTTTAAGTCTCATGGCCCTCTATCATAATCAAGAGTTTTGAGAAGATTGGAGAACCTTAATTTCTCGCCTGCAAAAAATAACAAAACGAAAGGGGTACCACTGTCGTTTTTTTTTTCGGGTCGAAATTTTGAGTTTCAATATCTCAGCTCTGGAAGGGTCTAGAGCCTCCATTTTTGCACTCTGGTTTAAGTCTCATTGCCCTCTATCAGAATCCAGAGTTTTGAGAAGATTGGATAAACTTAGTTTTTCGCCCGAAAAAAAAAAACGAAAGGGGTACCACTGTCGTTTTTTTTCGGGTCGAATTTTTGAGTTTCGATATCTCAGCTCTGGAAGGGTCTAGAGCCTCCATTTTTGCACTCAGGTCTAAGTCTCATGGCCCTCTATCAGAATCCAGAGTTTTGAGAAGATTGGAGAATTTTTTAATTTTTCGCCCGAAAAAAAAAAAATGAAAGGGTTACCACTGTCGTTTTTTTTTTCGGGTCGAATTTTTGAGTTTCGATATCTCAGCTCTAGAAGGGTCTAGATTCTCCATTTTTGCACTCAGGTTTAAGTCTCATGGCCCTCTATCATAATCCAGAGTTTTGAGAAGATTGGAGAAACTTAATTTTTCGCCCGAAAAAAACAAAACAAAAGGGGTACCAGTGTCGTTTTTTTTTTCAGGTCGAATTTTTGAGTTTCGATATCTCCGCTCTAGAAGGGTCTAGAGCCTCCATTTTTGCACTCAGGTTTAAGTCTCATGGCCCTCTATCATAATCCAGAGTTTTGAGAAGATTGGAAAACCTTAATTTCTCACCCGAAAAAAAACAAAACGAAAGGGGTACCACTGTCGGTTTTTTTCGGGTCGAATTTTTGAGTTTCTATATCTCAGCTCTAGAAGGGTCTAGAGCCTCCATTTTTGCACTCAGGTTTAAGTCTCATGGCCCTCTATCATAATCAAGAGTTTTGAGAAGATTGGAGAACCTTAATTTCTCGCCCGCAAAAAATAACAAAACGAAAGGGGTACCACTGTCGTTTTTTTTTCGGGTCGAAATTTTGAGTTTCAATATCTCAGCTCTGAAAGGGTCTAGAGCCTCCATTTTTGCACACTGGTTTAAGTCTCATTGCCCTCTATCAGAATCCAGAGTTTTGAGAAGATTGGATAAACTTAATTTTTCGCCCGAAAAAAAAAAACGAAAGGGGTACCACTGTCGTTTTTTTTTCGGGTCGAATTTTTGAGTTTCGATATCTCAGCTCTGGAAGGGTCTAGAGCCTCCATTTTTGCACTCAGGTCTAAGTCTCATGGCCCTCTATCAGAATCCAGAGTTTTGAGAAGATTGGAGAAGCTTAATTTTTCGCCCGAAAAAAAAAAATGAAAGGGTTACCACTGTCGTTTTTTTTTCGGGTCGAATTTTTGAGTTTCGATATCTCAGCTCTAGAAGGGTCTAGAGCCTCCATTTTTGCACTCAGGTTTAAGTCTCATTGCCCTCTATCAGAATCCAGAGTTTTGAGAAGATTGGATGAACTTAATTTTTTGCCCGAAAAAAAAAAACCCGAAAGGGGTACCACTGTCGTTTTTTTTTCGGGTCGAATTTTTGAGTTTCGATATCTCAGCTCTGGAAGGGTCTAGAGCCTTCATTTTTGCACTCAGGTCTAAGTCTCATGGCCCTCTATCAGAATCCAGAGTTTTGAGAAGATTGGAGAAACTTAATTTTTCGCCCAAAAAAAAACAAAACAAAAGGGGTACCACTGTCGTTTTTTTTTTCGGGTCGAATTTTTGAGTTTCGATATCTCAGCTCTGGAAGGGTCTAGAGCCTCCATTTTTTCACTCAGGTTTAAGTCTCATTGCCCTCTATCAGAATCCAGAGTTTTAAGAAGATTGGATAAACTTAGTTTTTCGCCCGAAAAAAAAAAACGATAGGGGTACCACTGTCGTTTTTTTTTCGGGTCGAATTTTTGAGTTTTGATATCTCAGCTCTGGAAGGGTCTAGAGCCTCCATTTTTGCACTCAGGTATAAGTCTCATGGCCCTCTATCAGAATCCAGAGTTTTGAGAAGATTGGAGAACCTTAATTTCTCGCCCTAAAAAAAACAAAAGGGGTACCACTGTCGTTTTTTTTCGGGTCGAAATTTCTAGTTTCGATATCTCAGCTCTGGAAGGGTCTAGAGCCTCCATTTTTGCACTCAGGTTTAAGTCTCATGGCCCTCTATCATAATCCAGAGTTTTGAGAAGATTGAAGAACCTTAATTTCTCGCCCTAAAAAAAACAAAAACAAAAGGGGTACCACTGTCATTTTTTTTGGGGTCAAAATTTTGAGTTTCGATATCTCAGCTCTGGAAGGGTCTAGAGCCTCCATTTTTGCACTCAGGTTTAAGTCTCATGGCCCTCTATCATAATCCAGAGTTTTGAGAAGATTGAAGAACCTTAATTTCTCGCCCGAAAAAAAAAAAAAGGGGTACCACTGTCGTTTTTTTTTCGGGTCGAATTTTTGAGTTTCGATATCTCAGCTCTGGAAGGGTCTAGAGCCTCCATTTTTGCACTCAGGTTTAAGTCTCATTGCCCTCTATCAGAATCCAGAGATTTGAGAAGATTGGATAAACTTAATTTTTCGCCCGAAAAAAAAAACAAAACGAAAGGGGTACCACTGTTGTTGTTTTTTTGGGTCGAATTTTTGAGTTTCGATATCTCCGCTCTGGAAGGGGCTAGAGCCTCCATTTTTGCACTCAGGTCTAAGTCTCATGGCCCTCTATCAGAATCCAGAGTTTTGAGAAGATTGGAGAAACTTAATTTTTCGCCCAAAAAAACAAAACAAAAAGGGTACCACTGTCGTTTTTTTTTCGGGTCGAATTTTTGAGTTTCGATATCTCAGCTCTAGAAGGGTCTAGAGCCTGCATTTTTGCACTCAGGTTTAAGTCTCATGGCCCTCTATCATAATCCAGAGTTTTAAGAAGATTGGAGAACCTTAATTTCTCGCCCGCAAAAAATAACAAAACGAAAGGGGTACCACTGTCGTTTTTTTTTTTCGGGTCGAAATTTTGAGTTTCAATATCTCAGCTCTGGAAGGGTCTAGAGCCTCCATTTTTGCACTCTGGTTTAAGTCTCATTGCCCTCTATCAGAATCCAGAGTTTTGAGAAGATTGGATAAACGTAGTTTTTCGCCCGAAAAAAAAAAACGAATGGGGTACCACTGTCGTTTTTTTTCGGGTCGAATTTTTGAGTTTCGATATCTCAGCTCTTGAAGGGTCTAGAGCCTCCATTTTTGCACTCAGGTTTAAGTCTAATGGCCCTCTATCATAATCAAGAGTTTTGAGAAGATTGGAGAACCTTAATTTCTCGCCCGCAAAAAATAACAAAACGAAAGGGGTACCACTGTCGTTTTTTTTTTCGGGTCGAAATTTTGAGTTTCAATATCTCAGCTCTGGAAGGGTCTAGAGCCTCCATTTTTGCACTCTGGTTTAAGTCTCATTGCCCTCTATCAGAATCCAGAGTTTTGAGAAGATTGGATAAACGTAGTTTTTCGCCCGAAAAAAAAAAACGAATGGGGTACCACTGTCGTTTTTTTTCGGGTCGAATTTTTGAGTTTCGATATGTCAGCTCTTGAAGGGTCTAGAGCCTCCATTTTTGCACTCAGGTCTAAGTCTCATGGCCCTCTTATCAGAATCCAGAGTTTTGAGAAGATTGGAGAAACTTAATTTTTCGCCCGGAAAAAATAAAATGAAAGGGTTACCACTGTCGTTTTTTTTTCGGGTCGAATTTTTGAGTTTCGATATCTCAGCTCTAGAAGGGTCTAGAGCCTCCATTTTTGCACTCAGGTTTAAGTCTCATTGCCCTCTATCAGAATCCAGAGTTTTGAGAAGATTGGAGAAACTTAATTTTTCGCCCTAAAAAAAAACAAAAGGGGTACCACTGTCGTTTTTTTTCGGGTCGAAATTTTGAGTTTCGATATCTCAGCTCTGGAAGGGTCTAGAGCCTCCATTTTTGCACTCAGGTTTAAGTCTCATGGCCCTCTATCATAATCCAGAGTTTTGAGAAGATTGAAGAACCTTAATTTCTCGCCCGAAAAACAAAAAAAAAACAAAAGGGGTACGTACCACTGTCGTTTTTTTTTTCGGGCCGAATTTTTGAGTTTCGACATCTCAGCTCTGGAAGGAGCTAGAGCCTCCATTTTTGCACTCAGGTCTAAGTCTCATGGCCCTCTATCAGAATCCATAGTTTTGAGAAGATTGGAGAAACTTTCTTTTTCGCCCGAAAAAAAAAAAACGTAAGGGGTACCACTGTCGTTTTTTTTTCGGTCCGAATTTTTGAGTTTCGATATCTCAGCTCTGGAAGGGGCTAGAGCCTCCATTTTTGCACGCAGGTCTAAGTCTCATGGCCCTCTATCAGAATCCAGAGTTTTGGGAAGATTGGAGAAACTTTATTTTTCGCCCGAAAAAAAAAAACGTAAGGGGTACCACTGTCGTTTTTTTTTTCGGGCCGAATTTTTGAGTTTCGATATCTCAGCTCTGGAAGGGGCTAGAGCCTCCATTTTTGCACTCAGGTCTAAGTCTCATGGCCCTCTATCAGAATCCAGAGTTTTGGGAAGATTGGAGAAACTTTATTTTTCGCCCAAAAAAAAAACGTAAGGGGTACCACTGTCGGTTTTTTTTTTCGGGCCGAATTTTTGAGTTTCGATATCTCAGCTCTGGAAGGGGCTAGAGCCTCCATTTTTGCACTCAGGTCTAAGTCTCATGGCCCTCTATCAGAATCCAGAGTTTTGGGAAGATTGGAGAAACTTTATTTTTGGCCAAAAAAAAAAAAACGTAAGGGGTACCACTGTCGTTTTTTTTTCGGGTCGAATTTTTGAGTTTCGATATCTCAGCTCTGGAAGGGGCTAGAGCCTCCATTTTTGCACTCAGGTCTAAGTCTCATGGCCCTCTATCAGAATCCAGAGTTTTGGGAAGATTGGAGAAACTTTATTTTTCGGCCAAAAAAAAAAAACGTAAGGGGTACCACTGTCGTTTTTTTTTCGGGCCGAATTTTTGAGTTTCGATATCTCAGCTCTGGAAGGGGCTAGAGCCTCCATTTTTGCACTCAGGTCTAAGTCTCATGGCCCTCTATCAGAATCCAGAGTTTTGGGAAGATTGGAGAAACTTTATTTTTCGCCCCAAAAAAAAAACGTAAGGGGTACCACTGTCGTTTTTTTTTTCGGGTCGAATTTTTGAGTTTTGATATCTCAGCTCTGGAAGGGTCTAGAGCCTCCATTTTTGCACTCAGGTCTAAGTCTCATGGCCCTCTATCAGAATCCAGAGTTTTGGGAAGATTGGAGAAACTTTATTTTTCGCCCGAAAAAAAAAAAACGTAAGGGGTACCACTGTCGTTTTTTTTTCGGGCCGAATTTTTGAGTTTCGATATCTCAGCTCTGGAAGGGTCTAGAGCAGCCTTTCTCAAACTTTTTTCAGTCAGGACACCTTTCAAAAGTGCATAAAATCTCAAGGCACCCCAGTGTAAAATATAATTTAAAAACACTGCATAACCCAAATTTAAATGCAAATGTCTTGTTTAGTTAGACAGAACAGTAATGAACAGAGCATAATATGAACTGTAAATAACAATAATAATAAAAACTTTATAGTACCTTTGAAAACACAGGTTTGGAAAGTAATTCACAAAATAATTAATCAGAGACACAAATGCCATAAAACCGTAAGAGGTGGACCGCCCAATACAAGAACCCAATAACAAATCCAGACCAGGAGAACTCAAATGAAGTGCAGGATGCAGATAAAATAAAATAAAAATCCCCGGCTCTTGTGGGGATTTTCTTTTCAAAAAACAATCCATAATGCTGTAACTAAAGTGGCCTAAATTCACGTTTATTTTTACGTTTCTGTCAGTCTGAGGTGTTGCTATAACGCGTTGCTATTGATTGCGTCACTTGCGTCAAGTTGTGTGTGTCTTGCTTCGGTCTTGTGAGACGGATTTTTTTATGATTAATTTTATACATTTATCTAAAATGAATTTACAATTTTATTAATATGTTCATATGTTTAAAAAGAAGAATGTAAATTCAAATATATTTATATATGAAATGTCAGCTGTTTTTTTTCTGGGGGGTTTTTTTCACATTTTTTTTTTAGCCTACGTAATTTTTTGGCGGCACCCCTGACACAGCTAGGGGGCACCCCAGTGTGCCACGGCACCCACTTTGAGAAAGGCTGGTCTAGAGCCTCCATTTTTGCACTCAGGTCTAAGTCTCATGGCCCTCTATCAGAATCCAGAGTTTTGGGAAGATTGGAGAAACTTTATTTTTCGCCCGCCCAAAAAAACGTAAGGGGTACCACTGTGGTTTTTTTTTTTCGGGTCGAATTTTTGAGTTTTGATATCTCAGCTCTGGAAGGGTCTAGAGCCTCCATTTTTGCACTCAGGTCTAAGTCTCGTGGCCCTCTATCAGAATCCAGAGTTTTGGGAAGATTGGAGAAACTTTATTTTTCGCCCCAAAAAAAAAAACGTAAGGGGTACCACTGTCGTTTTTTTTCGGGCCGAATTTTTGAGTTTCGATATCTCAGCTCTGGAAGGGGCTAGAGCCTCCATTTTTGCACTCAGGTCTAAGTCTCATGGCCCTCTATCAGAATCCAGAGTTTTGGGAAGATTGGAGAAACTTTATTTTTCGGCCAAAAAAAAAAACGTAAGGGGTACCACTGTCGTTTTTTTTTCGGGCCGAATTTTTGAGTTTCGATATCTCAGCTCTGGAAGGGGCTAGAGCCTCCATTTTTGCACTCAGGTCTAAGTCTCATGGCCCTCTATCAGAATCCAGAGTTTTGGGAAGATTGGAGAAACTTTATTTTTCGCCCCCAAAAAAAAACGTAAGGGGTACCACTGTCGTTTTTTTTTTCGGGTCGAATTTTTGAGTTTTGATATCTCAGCTCTGGAAGGGTCTAGAGCCTCCATTTTTGCACTCAGGTCTAAGTCTCATGGCCCTCTACCAGAATCCAGAGTTTTGGGAAGATTGGAGAAACTTTATTTTTCGGCCAAAAAAAAAAACGTAAGGGGTACCACTGTCGTTTTTTTTTTCGGGCCGAATTTTTTAGTTTCGATATCTCAGCTCTGGAAGGGGCTAGAGCCTCCATTTTTGCACTCAGGTCTAAGTCTCATGGCCCTCTATCAGAATCCAGAGTTTTGGGAAGATTGGAGAAACTTTATTTTTCGCCCCAAAAAAAAAACGTAAGGGGTACCACTGTCGTTTTTTTTTTCGGGTCGAATTTTTGAGTTTTGATATCTCAGCTCTGGAAGGGTCTAGCCTCCATTTTTGCACTCAGGTCTAAGTCTCATGGCCCTCTATCAGAATCCAGAGTTTTGGGAAGATTGGAGAAACTTTATTTTTCGCCCCAAAAAAAAAACATAAGGGGTACCACTGTCGTTTTTTTTCGGGCCGAATTTTTGAGTTTCGATATCTCAGCTCTGGAAGGGGCTAGAGCCTCCATTTTTGCACTCAGGTCTAAGTCTCATGGCCCTCTATCAGAATCCAGAGTTTTGGGAAGATTGGAGAAACTTTATTTTTCGGCCAAAAAAAAAAAACGTAAGGGGTACCACTGTTGTTTTTTTTTCGGGCCGAATTTTTGAGTTTCGATATCTCAGCTCTGGAAGGGGCTAGAGCCTCCATTTTTGCACTCAGGTCTAAGTCTCATGGCCCTCTATCAGAATCCAGAGTTTTGGGAAGATTGGAGAAACTTTATTTTTCGCCCCAAAAAAAAAACGTAAGGGGTACCACTGTCGTTTTTTTTTTCGGGTCGAATTTTTGAGTTTTGATATCTCAGCTCTGGAAGGGTCTAGAGCCTCCATTTTTGCACTCAGGTCTAAGTCTCATGGCCCTCTATCAGAATCCAGAGTTTTGGGAAGATTGGAGAAACTTTATTTTTCGCCCGGAAAAAAAAAAAACGTAAGGGGTACCACTGTCGTTTTTTTTTCGGGCCGAATTTTTGAGTTTCGATATCTCAGCTCTGGAAGGGTCTAGAGCCTCCATTTTTGCACTCAGGTCTAAGTCTCATGGCCCTCTATCAGAATCCAGAGTTTTGGGAAGATTGGAGAAACTTTATTTTTCGCCCCCCCAAAAAAACGTAAGGGGTACCACTGTCGTTTTTTTTTTCGGGTCGAATTTTTGAGTTTTGATATCTCAGCTCTGGAAGGGTCTAGAGCCTCCATTTTTGCACTCAGGTCTAAGTCTCATGGCCCTCTATCAGAATCCAGAGTTTTGGGAAGATTGGAGAAACTTTATTTTTCGCCCCAAAAAAAAAAACGTAAGGGGTACCACTGTCGTTTTTTTTCGGGCCGAATTTTTGAGTTTCGATATCTCAGCTCTGGAAGGGGCTAGAGCCTCCATTTTTGCACTCAGGTCTAAGTCTCATGGCCCTCTATCAGAATCCAGAGTTTTGGGAAGATTGGAGAAACTTTATTTTTCGGCCAAAAAAAAAAAACGTAAGGGGTACCACTGTCGTTTTTTTTTCGGGCCGAATTTTTGAGTTTCGATATCTCAGCTCTGGAAGGGGCTAGAGCCTCCATTTTTGCACTCAGGTCTAAGTCTCATGGCCCTCTATCAGAATCCAGAGTTTTGGGAAGATTGGAGAAACTTTATTTTTCGCCCAAAAAAAAAACGTAAGGGGTACCACTGTCGTTTTTTTTTTTCGGGTCGAATTTTTGAGTTTTGATATCTCAGCTCTGGAAGGGTCTAGAGCCTCCATTTTTGCACTCAGGTCTAAGTCTCATGGCCCTCTATCAGAATCCAGAGTTTTGGGAAGATTGGAGAAACTTTATTTTTCGCCCGAGAAAAAAAAAACGTAAGGGGTACCACTGTCGTTTTTTTTTCGGGCCGAATTTTTGAGTTTCGATATCTCAGCTCTGGAAGGGGCTAGAGCCTCCATTTTTGCACTCAGGTCTAAGTCTCATGGCCCTCTATCAGAATCCAGAGTTTTGGGAAGATTGGAGAAACTTTATTTTTCGCCCCAAAAAAAAAACGTAAGGGGTACCACTGTCGTTTTTTTTTTCGGGTCGAATTTTTGAGTTTTGATATCTCAGCTCTGGAAGGGTCTAGAGCCTCCATTTTTGCACTCAGGTCTAAGTCTCATGGCCCTCTATCAGAATCCAGAGTTTTGGGAAGATTGGAGAAACTTTATTTTTCGCCCGAGAAAAAAAAAACGTAAGGGGTACCACTGTCGTTTTTTTTTCGGGCCGAATTTTTGAGTTTCGATATCTCAGCTCTGGAAGGGGCTAGAGCCTCCATTTTTGCACTCAGGTCTAAGTCTCATGGCCCTCTATCAGAATCCAGAGTTTTGGAAAGATTGGAGAAACTTTATTTTTCGCCCCAAAAAAAAAACGTAAGGGGTACCACTGTCGTTTTTTTTTTTCGGGTCGAATTTTTGAGTTTTGATATCTCAGCTCTGGAAGGGTCTAGAGCCTCCATTTTTGCACTCAGGTCTAAGTCTCATGGCCCTCTATCAGAATCCAGAGTTTTGGGAAGATTGGAGAAACTTTATTTTTCGCCCCAAAAAAAAAACGTAAGGGGTACCACTGTCGTTTTTTTTTTCGGGTCGAATTTTTGAGTTTTGATATCTCAGCTCTGGAAGGGTCTAGAGCCTCCATTTTTGCACTCAGGTCTAAGTCTCATGGCCCTCTATCAGAATCCAGAGTTTTGGGAAGATTGGAGAAACTTTATTTTTCGCCCGAGAAAAAAAAAACGTAAGGGGTACCACTGTCGTTTTTTTTTCGGGCCGAATTTTTGAGTTTCGATATCTCAGCTCTGGAAGGGACTAGAGCCTCCATTTTTGCACTCAGGTCTAAGTCTCATGGCCCTCTATCAGAATCCAGAGTTTTGGAAAGATTGGAGAAACTTTATTTTTCGCCCCAAAAAAAAAACGTAAGGGGTACCACTGTCGTTTTTTTTTTCGGGTCGAATTTTTGAGTTTTGATATCTCAGCTCTGGAAGGGTCTAGAGCCTCCATTTTTGCACTCAGGTCTAAGTCTCATGGCCCTCTATCAGAATCCAGAGTTTTGGGAAGATTGGAGAAACTTTATTTTTCGCCCCCAAAAAAAAACGTAAGGGGTACCACTGTCGTTTTTTTTTTCGGGTCGAATTTTTGAGTTTTGATATCTCAGCTCTGGAAGGGTCTAGAGCCTCCATTTTTGCACTCAGGTCTAAGTCTCATGGCCCTCTATCAGAATCCAGAGTTTTGGGAAGATTGGAGAAACTTTATTTTTCGCCCCAAAAAAAAAAACTTAAGGGGTACCACTGTCGTTTTTTTTCGGGCCGAATTTTTGAGTTTCGATATCTCAGCTCTGGAAGGGGCTAGAGCCTCCATTTTTGCACTCAGGTCTAAGTCTCATGGCCCTCTATCAGAATCCAGAGTTTTGGGAAGATTGGAGAAACTTTATTTTTCGGCCAAAAAAAAAAAACGTAAGGGGTACCACTGTCGTTTTTTTTTCGGGCCGAATTTTTGAGTTTCGATATCTCAGCTCTGGAAGGGGCTAGAGCCTCCATTTTTGCACTCAGGTCTAAGTCTCATGGCCCTCTATCAGAATCCAGAGTTTTGGGAAGATTGGAGAAACTTTATTTTTCGCCCCAAAAAAAAAACGTAAGGGGTACCACTGTCGTTTTTTTTTTCGGGTCGAATTTTTGAGTTTTGATATCTCAGCTCTGGAAGGGTCTAGAGCCTCCATTTTTGCACTCAGGTCTAAGTCTCATGGCCCTCTATCAGAATCCAGAGTTTTGGGAAGATTGGAGAAACTTTATTTTTCGCCCGAAAAAAAAAAACGTAAGGGGTACCACTGTCGTTTTTTTTTCGGGCCGAATTTTTGAGTTTCGATATCTCAGCTCTGGAAGGGTCTAGAGCCTCCATTTTTGCACTCAGGTCTAAGTCTCATGGCCCTCTATCAGAATCCAGAGTTTTGGGAAGATTGGAGAAACTTTATTTTTCGCCCCAAAAAAAAAACGTAAGGGGTACCACTGTCGTTTTTTTTTTTCGGGTCGAATTTTTGAGTTTTGATATCTCAGCTCTGGAAGGGTCTAGAGCCTCCATTTTTGCACTCAGGTCTAAGTCTCATGGCCCTCTATCAGAATCCAGAGTTTTGGGAAGATTGGAGAAACTTTATTTTTCGCCCCAAAAAAAAAAACGTAAGGGGTACCACTGTCGTTTTTTTTTTCGGGTCGAATTTTTGAGTTTTGATATCTCAGCTCTGGAAGGGTCTAGAGCCTCCATTTTTGCACTCAGGTCTAAGTCTCATGGCCCTCTATCAGAATCCAGAGTTTTGGGAAGATTGGAGAAACTTTATTTTTCGCCCCCCAAAAAAAACGTAAGGGGTACCACTGTCGTTTTTTTTTTCGGGTCGAATTTTTGAGTTTTGATATCTCAGCTCTGGAAGGGTCTAGAGCCTCCATTTTTGCACTCAGGTCTAAGTCTCATGGCCCTCTATCAGAATCCAGAGTTTTGGGAAGATTGGAGAAACTTTATTTTTCGCCCGAAAAAAAAAACGTAAGGGGTACCACTGTCGTTTTTTTTTCGGGCCGAATTTTTGAGTTTCGATATCTCAGCTCTGGAAGGGTCTAGAGCCTCCATTTTTGCACTCAGGTCTAAGTCTCATGGCCCTCTATCAGAATCCAGAGTTTTGGGAAGATTGGAGAAACTTTATTTTTCGCCCCCCAAAAAAAACGTAAGGGGTACCACTGTCGTTTTTTTTTTCGGGTCGAATTTTTGAGTTTTGATATCTCAGCTCTGGAAGGGTCTAGAGCCTCCATTTTTGCACTCAGGTCTAAGTCTCATGGCCCTTTATCAGAATCCAGAGTTTTGGGAAGATTGGAGAAACTTTATTTTTCGCCCCAAAAAAAAAACGTAAGGGACCACTGTCGTTTTTTTTCGGGCCGAATTTTTGAGTTTCGATATCTCAGCTCTGGAAGGGGCTAGAGCCTCCAGTTTTGCACTCAGGTCTAAGTCTCATGGCCCTCTATCAGAATCCAGAGTTTTGGGAAGATTGGAGAAACTTTATTTTTCGGCCAAAAAAAAAAACGTAAGGGGTACCACTGTCGTTTTTTTTTCGGGCCGAATTTTTGAGTTTCGATATCTCAGCTCTGGAAGGGGCTAGAGCCTCCATTTTTGCACTCAGGTCTAAGTCTCATGGCCCTCTATCAGAATCCAGAGTTTTGGGAAGATTGGAGAAACTTTATTTTTCGCCCCATAAAAAAAACGTAAGGGGTACCACTGTCGTTTTTTTTTTGGGGTCGAATTTTTGAGTTTTGATATCTCAGCTCTGGAAGGGTCTAGAGCCTCCATTTTTGCACTCAGGTCTAAGTCTCATGGCCCTCTATCAGAATCCAGAGTTTTGGGAAGATTGGAGAAACTTTATTTTTCGCCCGAAAAAAAAAAACGTAAGGGGTACCACTGTCGTTTTTTTTTCGGGCCGAATTTTTGAGTTTCGATATCTCAGCTCTGGAAGGGGCTAGAGCCTCCATTTTTGCACTCAGGTCTAAGTCTCATGGCCCTCTATCAGAATCCAGAGTTTTGGGAAGATTGGAGAAACTTTATTTTTCGCCCGAAAAAAAAAAACGTAAGAGGTACCACTGTCGTTTTTTTTTCGGGCCGAATTTTTGAGTTTCGATATCTCAGCTCTGGAAGGGGCTAGAGCCTCCATTTTTGCACTCAGGTCTAAGTCTCATGGCCCTCTATCAGAATCCAGAGTTTTGGGAAGATTGGAGAAACTTTATTTTTCGCCCGAAAAAAAAAACGTAAGGGGTACCACTGTCGTTTTTTTTCGGGCCGAATTTTTGAGTTTCGATATCTCAGCTCTGGAAGGGGCTAGAGCCTCCATTTTTGCACTCAGGTCTAAGTCTCATGACCACCTATCAGAATCCAGAGTTTTGGGAAGATTGGAGAAACTTTATTTTTCGCCCAAAAAAAAAAACGTAAGGGGTACCACTGTCGTTTTTTTTCGGGCCGAATTTTTGAGTTTCGATATCTCAGCTCTGGAAGGGGCTAGAGCCTCCATTTTTGCACTCAGGTCTAAGTCTCATGGCCCTCTATCAGAATCCAGAGTTTTGGGAAGATTGGAGAAACTTTATTTTTCGGCCAAAAAAAAAAACGTAAGGGGTACCACTGTCGTTTTTTTTTCGGGCCGAATTTTTGAGTTTCGATATCTCAGCTCTGGAAGGGGCTAGAGCCTCCATTTTTGCACTCAGGTCTAAGTCTCATGGCCCTCTATCAGAATCCAGAGTTTTGGGAAGATTGGAGAAACTTTATTTTTCGCCCCATAAAAAAAACGTAAGGGGTACCACTGTCGTTTTTTTTTTCGGGTCGAATTTTTGAGTTTTGATATCTCAGCTCTGGAAGGGTCTAGAGCCTCCATTTTTGCACTCAGGTCTAAGTCTCATGGCCCTCTATCAGAATCCAGAGTTTTGGGAAGATTGGAGAAACTTTATTTTTCGCCCGAAAAAAAAAAAACGTAAGGGGTACCACTGTCGTTTTTTTTTCGGGCCGAATTTTTGAGTTTCGATATCTCAGCTCTGGAAGGGGCTAGAGCCTCCATTTTTGCACTCAGGTCTAAGTCTCATGGCCCTCTATCAGAATCCAGAGTTTTGGGAAGATTGGAGAAACTTTATTTTTCGCCCGAAAAAAAAAAACGTAAGAGGTACCACTGTCGTTTTTTTTTCGGGCCGAATTTTTGAGTTTCGATATCTCAGCTCTGGAAGGGGCTAGAGCCTCCATTTTTGCTGATTGGAGTGCAAAAATGGAGGCTCTAGCCCCTTCCAGATTTGTGATATCGAAACTCAAAAATTCGGCCTGAAAAAAAAACGACAGTTGTAACCCTTACGTTTTTTTTTTTGGGCGAAAAATAAAG
Source organism: Pimephales promelas (assembly GCF_988280905.1). NCBI lineage: Eukaryota > Metazoa > Chordata > Actinopteri > Cypriniformes > Leuciscidae > Pimephales > Pimephales promelas. The sequence goes on along the minus strand of NW_028297319.1, from coordinate 865 downwards.
TTTCTCCAATCTTCCCAAAACTCTGGATTCTGATAGAGGGCCATGAGACTTAGACCTGAGTGCAAAAATGGAGGCTCTAGCCCCTTCCAGAGCTGAGATATCGAAACTCAAAAATTCGGCCCGAAAAAAAAACGACAGTGGTATCCCTTACGTTTTTTTTTTTGGGCGAAAAATAAAGTTTCTCCAATCTTCCCAAAACTCTGGATTCTGATAGAGGGCAATGAGACTTAGACCTGAGTGCAAAAATGGAGGCTCTAGCCCCTTCCAGAGCTGAGATATCGAAACTCAAAAATTCGGCCCGAAAAAAAAACGACAGTGGTACCCCTTACGTTTTTTTTTTGGGCGAAAAATAAAGTTTCTCCAATCTTCCCAAAACTCTGGATTCTGATAGAGGGCAATGAGACTTAGACCTGAGTGCAAAAATGGAGGCTCTAGCCCCTTCCAGAGCTGAGATATCGAAACTCAAAAATTCGGCCCGAAAAAAAAACGACAGTGGTACCCCTTACGTTTTTTTTTTTGGGCGAAAAATAAAGTTTCTCCAATCTTCCCAAAACTCTGGATTCTGATAGGTGGTCATGAGACTTAGACCTGAGTGCAAAAATGGAGGCTCTAGCCCCTTCCAGAGCTGAGATATCGAAACTCAAAAATTCGGCCCGAAAAAAAAACGACAGTGGTACCCCTTACGTTTTTTTTTTCGGGCGAAAAATAAAGTTTCTCCAATCTTCCCAAAACTCTGGATTCTGATAGAGGGCCATGAGACTTAGACCTGAGTGCAAAAATGGAGGCTCTAGCCCCTTCCAGAGCTGAGATATCGAAACTCAAAAATTCGGCCCGAAAAAAAAACGACAGTGGTACCTCTTACGTT
>NW_028297318.1:50000-53434 GCF_988280905.1 Pimephales promelas | reverse complement strand
TCCTGGAGGAACCTCCGGTGCACAGGGTCTGCTGCAACCAGCCACGTGGGTTCTGAGGGGTAGGGGAGCGTGCGCTCTCCTCCCCGGGCGGGCGGCCGGGCCCTGGGGGCTCGCGCCTCCACGGAGGGACCTCGCTCCCGGGGCTTCGTCCCCGGGGCTCGGGGACTCCGTGGCGGCTCGGCCCCCGGGGTTCGACCCCGCTCGCTCGCTCCAAAACCCAAGTCCAAAACGTGGGGTTGCACGGGAGCTCCGGGCGCGACGGGTCTCCACGCACGGCCCCGGGGAGGGAGCTCCGACCCGGGCCGGAGGCAGATTCGCCCCCCGCCCCCCGGCTGTCCGCCCGGAGCCGAGACGGTCCTAAAACGGGCCTTGGGGGTGATGTAGAAGGGTAACGCTCACACAACCAGGACTCACACAAACCGATCTGCATCCCAGGCAGGGTGCGGGTCTCCTGGGCACGAATAAAGCCCGATGCCCCGTGGGTGATGTTGGCCCTGGCCACTCAAGGCACTCACCCAAGCCAGAGAGGGTGCACTCTGGCTGGGGAAGCAGATTCAATCTCTGCTGTGGTGGAGCTCTGGAAAAACGCCAAACCTCCAGGAAAAGACGGCCCGGTTTCTCTGAAAAGTGCATCCCAGGCAGGGTGCGGGTCTCATGGGCACGAATAAAGCCCGATGCCCGTGGGTGATGTTGGCCCTGGCCACTCAAGGCACTCACCCAAGCCAGAGAGGGTGCACTCTGGCTGGGGAAGCAGATTCAATCTCTGCTGTGGTGGAGCTCTGGAAAAAACGCGAAACCTCCAGGAAAAGACGGCCCGATTTCTCTGAAAAGTGCATCCCAGGCAGGGTGCGGGTCTCCTGGGCACGAATAAAGCCCGATGCCCCGTGGGTGATGTTGGCCCTGGCCACTCAAGGCACTCACCCAAGCCAGAGAGGGTGCACTCTGGCTGGGGAAGCAGATTCAATCTCTGCTGTGGTGGAGCTCTGGAAAAACGCGAAACCTCCAGGAAAAGACGGCCCGGTTTCTCTGAAAAGTGCATCCCAGGCAGGGTGCGGGTCTCATGGGCACGAATAAAGCCCGATGCCCGTGGGTGATGTTGGCCCTGGCCACTCAAGGCACTCACCCAAGCCAGAGAGGGTGCACTCTGGCTGGGGAAACAGATTCAATCTCTGCTGTGGTGGAGCTCTGAAAAAAAAAAAACGCGAAACCTCCAGGAAAAGACGGCCCGGTTTCTCTGAAAAGTGCATCCCAGGCAGGGTGCGGGTCTCATGGGCACGAATAAAGCCCGATGCCCGTGGGTGATGTTGGCCCTGGCCACTCAAGGCACTCACCCAAGCCAGAGAGGGTGCACTCTGGCTGGGGAAGCAGATTCAATCTCTGCTGTGGTGGAGCTCTGAAAAAAAAAAAAACGCGAAACCTCCAGGAAAAGACGGCCCGATTTCTCTGAAAAGTGCATCCCAGGCAGGGTGCGGGGTCTCCTGGGCACGAATAAAGCCCGATGCCCACCTTGAAACGGAGCCTGGGCTCGACTCTGAAGTCCAGATCTCGAAAAACGACAGAGTCCAAAAAGGTGCGGTGGCTCCAAACCTCCATGCCCTCAGACCTCCCTGGCCAGCCCAGGGAGGGTGGCCCGTCCTGGGCCAGACTCAGATTTCCCCCGCCACCCCTGGAGCTCCGCCTGGAGCGAAGACGGTCCTAAAACGGACCATGGGGCTCTTGTAGAGGATGAGGGAGGGAGAGAGGGGCCTTCAGAGAGCCCCTTGGCCGGCTTGACTCTGGAGTCGAATTTGGAAAAATAGACAAAGTCCATAAACGTGCTGTTGGTTCGGACCTCCAGGGCACTCAAGGCACTCACCCAAGCCAGAGAGGGTGCACTCTGGCTGGGGAAGAGGATTCAATCTCTGCTGTGGTGGAGCTCTGAAAAACACGAGAACCTCCAGGAAAAGGCGGCCCGGTTTCTCTGAAAAGTGCATCCCAGGCAGGGTGCGGGTCTCCTGGGCAAGAACGAAGCCCAATGCCCACCTTGAAACGGAGCCTGGGCTCGACTCTGAAGCCCAGATCTCGAAAAACGACAGAGTACAAAAAATGTGCGGTGGCTCCAAACCTCCATGCCCTCAGACCTCCCTGGCCAGCCCAGGGAGGGTGGCCCGTCCTGGGCCAGATTCAGATTCGCCCGCCACCCCTGGAGCTCCGCCTGGAGCGAAGACGGTCCTAAAACGGGCCTTCGGGGATGTATGAGAGAGGGGAAGCGTGGTGGTGGCAAACACAGAGGACCCCCTACCAGCGATCAGACCGTCGTGAGTCCCACTCAGAGTCACTCTGGGTGGGCATGTAAAAATCCAGATTACGCCGCGCTGGAGCTCTGGAAGTTACGAGACCTCCAGGAAAAGACAGGCTGGTTTTCTGAAAAGTGCACCCCAGGCAGGGTGCATCTTTTCCTGGGCACGAGCCCAGCGCACATGGTGTGGTGGTCCGGCTCTGGTGCCAAAGTTTGGGGGAAAAAATAGACAGAGTCCAATAACGTGGTGTGGTTCCAAAGCTCCATGCCCTCAGACCTCCCTGGCCAGCCCAGGGAGGGTGGCCCGTCCTGGGCCAGATTCAGATTTGCCCGCCACCCCTGGAGCTCCGCCTGGAGCGAAGACGGTCCTAAAACGGGCCTTCGGGGATGTATGAGAGAGGGGGAAGCGTGGTGGTGGCAAACACAGAGGACCCCTACCAGCGATCAGACCGTCGTGAGTCCCACTCAGACTCACTCTGGGTGGGCATATAAAATCCAGACTACGCCCCGTCGGAGCTCTGGAAGTACGAGACCTCCAGGAAAAGACAGGCTGGTTTTCTGAAAAGTGCACCCCAGGCAGGGTGCATCTTTCCTGGGCACGAGCCCGGCGCACGTGGCGGGGTCCGGCTCTGGTGCCAAAAAAATTGAGAAAAATCGACTAAGTCCAATGGCGTGACGTGGGTTCAAAGCTCCATGGTCTCAGACCTCCCTGGCCAGCCCAGGGAGGGTGGCCCGTCCTGGGCCAGAGTCAGATTCGCCCGACACCCCCTGGAGCTCGACCTGGAGGGAAGACGGTCCTAAAACGGGCCTTCGGGGCTGTATGGAAGAGGGCAAGTGTGGTGGTGCAAAACACAGAGCACCCCCTACCATTGATCAGACCGTCGTGAGTCCCACTCAGACTCGCTCTGGGTGGGCATATAAAATCCAGACTACGCCCCCCCCGTCGGAGCTCTGGAAGTACGAGACCTCCAGGAAAAGACAGGCCGGTTTTATGTAAAGTGCACCCCAGGCAGGGTGCGTCTTTCCTGGGCACGAGCCCGGCGCGCGTGGCGGGGTCCGGCTCTGGTGCCAAAAAATTTGAGTAAAATCGACTAAGTCCAATGACGTGGTGTGGTTCCAAAGCTCCATGGTCTCAGACCTCCCTGGCCAGCCCAGG
>NW_028297318.1:32500-40000 GCF_988280905.1 Pimephales promelas | reverse complement strand
AGCGTTCTGGTTCTCCGAAGTGGGGCTGAGGGGGTCCAGGCGGGTGCCCCCTGGTCCCCCCCGACGTGTTAGGGGGCGAGCGGTGGGTCTCCCCCAAGCCCAAAGCCCCGGTTCCCAGAGTCGGGTAAACTGCGCGACTAACAATGACTCTCTTAAGGTAGTCAGAAACCGGTGTGAGTGGTGTGGAAAGCCGATTCGGGGCTCCACGCTCTGGGCACAGGGGGATCTCCTAGTGGTGCCCCCCAGGCCCAGAGTGTGGAGCCCCAACTCGGCTTATTTTTATTTTTATTATTATTTTTTTTTTTTATTTAATTATTATTTTGGGATTATTAGACTGGGTAGAAGTTGCAACTTCAAACGGGCATATCTCCGGAACCAAGCCGAGTTGGGGCCCCATACACCCGGCGTGGGGGGCCCTCCTAGAGGCCCCCAATACCCCCGAGTGTGGAGCCCCAACTCGGCTTACTTTTCGAGTTACAGCCGGTCAAAGTTGAAACTTTAAAGGGCCATATCTCCGGAACCAAGCCGAGTTGGGGCCCCATACACCCGGCGTGGGGGGCCCTCCTAGAGGCCCCCAATACCACCGAGTGTGGAGCCCCAACTCGGCTCACTTTTCGAGTTACAGCCGGTCAAAGTTGAAACTTTAAAGGGCCATATCTCCGGAACCAAGCCGAGTTGGGGCCCCATACACCCGGCGTGGGGGGCCCTCCTAGAGGCCCCCAATACCCCCGAGTGTGGAGCCCCAACTCGGCTCACTTTTCGAGTTACAGCCGGTCAAAGTTGAAACTTTAAAGGGCCATATCTCCGGAACCAAGCCGAGTTGGGGCCCCATACACCCGGCGTGGGGGGCCCTCCCAGAGGCCCCCAATACCCCCGAGTGTGGAGCCCCAACTCGGCTTACTTTTCGAGTTACACCCGGTCAAAGCTGGACAGGAAGTGGCCGTATCTCGGGACCGGAAGGTCCCCGTGGCTCGGGACGGCGGGAGGAGCAAGGTCCCCGAGAGCGGGCCCCGCACCCGCCGCCGCGAGCCGCTGGGACCTCCCGGTCCCGAGATGGGCCCCGTTACGCGCGGGCGACTTTCGGAGAAAACGGCCCGTATCTCGGAGAGGGGAGGTCCCAGCGGCTCGCCCTTTCGGGTGTCGGGGGCTCCCCACGGGCCCTCTCGGACCCCGCCTGCCCCGGGCCCCTGGGACCTTTCCTTCCCGGGCGCCCCCCCGACACGTCGGGCCCCTTTTCTCCGGGACCCGGGGGCCCCGGAGCTCGGGGGCGGGCTCTTTGCGAGGGGCCCGCCGGGACGCCACACTTGACCCGAGTCCGGTGTCTCTGGGCCGCCGGGTCCCCGAGCTACGGGCGTTCGAATTCGGGGCCCGAAAATCCCTCAAAGTCCGAAAACGTGCAGTGGGCGGGGACTTCCGGGGCCCCGGAGGCTCTGACGGCACACCCAGGGAGGTGCACCGTCCTCGGGCACGGCCAGGTGGCCCCCCCGGGGTCCTGGAAGTCCCCCCGCCCCCCGGAGACACCCACACCCACACCCACCCACCCACCGGACGGGAAGATTCCGTTTTTCGCCGATATCTCGAAAACGGCCGGGCGAAAAAATTTCAAACTCGGGTCTTCCGTAGGCCTCGGGGGGCCCTATCCAAAGAGGCCACCCGCGTCCCCGGGGGCCTCGGGGTCAGGGAGTTAGGCCCGGTCAAAGGCGCGGCGTTTTTGGCTTATATCTCGCGAACCCCCGGGCCAATCTTCCCCAAACTCGAATCGACCGTAGTGCCGGACGGGGCCTTTCGAAAGAGCCCACCCACGAGGTCCAACTCGCCCGGGTCCCCGAGTTATAGCCGTTCAAAGTCGGGGGTCCCGGCGAACGGCGATCCGGTAGGGGGCGTCCCCGGGGCCCGCCGCCGCCCTGGTTCGAGCGAGGGCCCCCGTGGGACCTCGCCACCCAAATTTGAGCTCTCTGGGCCTTCGCGTCGCGGAGATACGGGCGATTTTCTCCCGGGATCGTGACGTCATCGGCGGGCGCCATTTCAGAGCGCGGCCGAGGGTTTTCGGCCGATATCTCCGCGAATACTCGACCAAAAACGACGAAACGCATATGGACGCGTTCAGCTCGGCGAGACGGTTCGAATGAGCCCGGCCTCGGCCGGGCACGTCGAGTTTTCGGCGAGATATTTGCGTTTTTCCGCTTCCGGGGCGCTTTGGGGGCCCGTATCTCGGGCCCCCGGGGGCCCACGGGGCTGGGGGCGGTCTCATTCGAAAGGTCTCGTCCCGTTCTCCAGCCGACAAAAATTTGGCGTCGATCGGAGCCGCCTTCGGAGAGCTACGGTCGTTTGAAGCCCCGTGCGGTGGGGTTACCGTCCTTCAAACAGCCGCCGCTCGCAGGGGGAGTCCCGGGGAGGCATGGTTGCCTGTATGACTTGGGCTTAGAGCACCCAGCCCCGCGCTCCTGGAGGAACCTCCGGTGCACAGGGTCTGCTGCAACCAGCCACGTGGGTTCTGAGGGGTAGGGGAGCGTGCGCTCTCCTCCCCGGGCGGGCGGCCGGGCCCTGGGGGCTCGCGCCTCCACGGAGGGACCTCGCTCCCGGGGCTTCGTCCCCGGGGCTCGGGGACTCCGTGGCGGCTCGGCCCCCGGGGTTCGACCCCGCTCGCTCGCTCCAAAACCCAAGTCCAAAACGTGGGGTTGCACGGGAGCTCCGGGCGCGACGGGTCTCCACGCACGGCCCCGGGGAGGGAGCTCCGACCCGGGCCGGAGGCAGATTCGCCCCCCGCCCCCCGGCTGTCCGCCCGGAGCCGAGACGGTCCTAAAACGGGCCTTGGGGGTGATGTAGAAGGGTAACGCTCACACAACCAGGACTCACACAAACCGATCTGCATCCCAGGCAGGGTGCGGGTCTCCTGGGCACGAATAAAGCCCGATGCCCCGTGGGTGATGTTGGCCCTGGCCACTCAAGGCACTCACCCAAGCCAGAGAGGGTGCACTCTGGCTGGGGAAGCAGATTCAATCTCTGCTGTGGTGGAGCTCTGGAAAAACGCCAAACCTCCAGGAAAAGACGGCCCGGTTTCTCTGAAAAGTGCATCCCAGGCAGGGTGCGGGTCTCATGGGCACGAATAAAGCCCGATGCCCGTGGGTGATGTTGGCCCTGGCCACTCAAGGCACTCACCCAAGCCAGAGAGGGTGCACTCTGGCTGGGGAAGCAGATTCAATCTCTGCTGTGGTGGAGCTCTGGAAAAAACGCGAAACCTCCAGGAAAAGACGGCCCGATTTCTCTGAAAAGTGCATCCCAGGCAGGGTGCGGGTCTCCTGGGCACGAATAAAGCCCGATGCCCCGTGGGTGATGTTGGCCCTGGCCACTCAAGGCACTCACCCAAGCCAGAGAGGGTGCACTCTGGCTGGGGAAGCAGATTCAATCTCTGCTGTGGTGGAGCTCTGGAAAAACGCGAAACCTCCAGGAAAAGACGGCCCGGTTTCTCTGAAAAGTGCATCCCAGGCAGGGTGCGGGTCTCATGGGCACGAATAAAGCCCGATGCCCGTGGGTGATGTTGGCCCTGGCCACTCAAGGCACTCACCCAAGCCAGAGAGGGTGCACTCTGGCTGGGGAAACAGATTCAATCTCTGCTGTGGTGGAGCTCTGAAAAAAAAAAAACGCGAAACCTCCAGGAAAAGACGGCCCGGTTTCTCTGAAAAGTGCATCCCAGGCAGGGTGCGGGTCTCATGGGCACGAATAAAGCCCGATGCCCGTGGGTGATGTTGGCCCTGGCCACTCAAGGCACTCACCCAAGCCAGAGAGGGTGCACTCTGGCTGGGGAAGCAGATTCAATCTCTGCTGTGGTGGAGCTCTGAAAAAAAAAAAAACGCGAAACCTCCAGGAAAAGACGGCCCGATTTCTCTGAAAAGTGCATCCCAGGCAGGGTGCGGGGTCTCCTGGGCACGAATAAAGCCCGATGCCCACCTTGAAACGGAGCCTGGGCTCGACTCTGAAGTCCAGATCTCGAAAAACGACAGAGTCCAAAAAGGTGCGGTGGCTCCAAACCTCCATGCCCTCAGACCTCCCTGGCCAGCCCAGGGAGGGTGGCCCGTCCTGGGCCAGACTCAGATTTCCCCCGCCACCCCTGGAGCTCCGCCTGGAGCGAAGACGGTCCTAAAACGGACCATGGGGCTCTTGTAGAGGATGAGGGAGGGAGAGAGGGGCCTTCAGAGAGCCCCTTGGCCGGCTTGACTCTGGAGTCGAATTTGGAAAAATAGACAAAGTCCATAAACGTGCTGTTGGTTCGGACCTCCAGGGCACTCAAGGCACTCACCCAAGCCAGAGAGGGTGCACTCTGGCTGGGGAAGAGGATTCAATCTCTGCTGTGGTGGAGCTCTGAAAAACACGAGAACCTCCAGGAAAAGGCGGCCCGGTTTCTCTGAAAAGTGCATCCCAGGCAGGGTGCGGGTCTCCTGGGCAAGAACGAAGCCCAATGCCCACCTTGAAACGGAGCCTGGGCTCGACTCTGAAGCCCAGATCTCGAAAAACGACAGAGTACAAAAAATGTGCGGTGGCTCCAAACCTCCATGCCCTCAGACCTCCCTGGCCAGCCCAGGGAGGGTGGCCCGTCCTGGGCCAGATTCAGATTCGCCCGCCACCCCTGGAGCTCCGCCTGGAGCGAAGACGGTCCTAAAACGGGCCTTCGGGGATGTATGAGAGAGGGGAAGCGTGGTGGTGGCAAACACAGAGGACCCCCTACCAGCGATCAGACCGTCGTGAGTCCCACTCAGAGTCACTCTGGGTGGGCATGTAAAAATCCAGATTACGCCGCGCTGGAGCTCTGGAAGTTACGAGACCTCCAGGAAAAGACAGGCTGGTTTTCTGAAAAGTGCACCCCAGGCAGGGTGCATCTTTTCCTGGGCACGAGCCCAGCGCACATGGTGTGGTGGTCCGGCTCTGGTGCCAAAGTTTGGGGGAAAAAATAGACAGAGTCCAATAACGTGGTGTGGTTCCAAAGCTCCATGCCCTCAGACCTCCCTGGCCAGCCCAGGGAGGGTGGCCCGTCCTGGGCCAGATTCAGATTTGCCCGCCACCCCTGGAGCTCCGCCTGGAGCGAAGACGGTCCTAAAACGGGCCTTCGGGGATGTATGAGAGAGGGGGAAGCGTGGTGGTGGCAAACACAGAGGACCCCTACCAGCGATCAGACCGTCGTGAGTCCCACTCAGACTCACTCTGGGTGGGCATATAAAATCCAGACTACGCCCCGTCGGAGCTCTGGAAGTACGAGACCTCCAGGAAAAGACAGGCTGGTTTTCTGAAAAGTGCACCCCAGGCAGGGTGCATCTTTCCTGGGCACGAGCCCGGCGCACGTGGCGGGGTCCGGCTCTGGTGCCAAAAAAATTGAGAAAAATCGACTAAGTCCAATGGCGTGACGTGGGTTCAAAGCTCCATGGTCTCAGACCTCCCTGGCCAGCCCAGGGAGGGTGGCCCGTCCTGGGCCAGAGTCAGATTCGCCCGACACCCCCTGGAGCTCGACCTGGAGGGAAGACGGTCCTAAAACGGGCCTTCGGGGCTGTATGGAAGAGGGCAAGTGTGGTGGTGCAAAACACAGAGCACCCCCTACCATTGATCAGACCGTCGTGAGTCCCACTCAGACTCGCTCTGGGTGGGCATATAAAATCCAGACTACGCCCCCCCCGTCGGAGCTCTGGAAGTACGAGACCTCCAGGAAAAGACAGGCCGGTTTTATGTAAAGTGCACCCCAGGCAGGGTGCGTCTTTCCTGGGCACGAGCCCGGCGCGCGTGGCGGGGTCCGGCTCTGGTGCCAAAAAATTTGAGTAAAATCGACTAAGTCCAATGACGTGGTGTGGTTCCAAAGCTCCATGGTCTCAGACCTCCCTGGCCAGCCCAGGGAGGGTGGCCCCGTCCTGGGCCAGAGTCAGATTCGCCCGACACCCCCTGGAGCTCGACCTGGAGGGAAGACGGTCCTAAAACGGGCCTTCGGGGCTGTATGGAAGAGGGCAAGTGTGGTGGTGCAAAACACAGAGCACCCCCTACCATTGATCAGACCGTCGTGAGTCCCACTCAGACTCGCTCTGGGTGGGCATATAAAATCCAGACTGCGCCCCCGTCGGAGCTCTGGAAGTACGAGACCTCCAGGAAAAGACGGGCTGGTTTTATGGAAAAAGTGCACCCCAGGCATATGCTTGTCGAACGGTCGGTCTGGGTAAACGGCGAGTGTCCGTGCTGTTGCGTGCGAACGAGATTCCCAATGCTAACGAACCTCCCCCGGCTGGCGACCGGGGAGAGCGCCTCGTTTTCGGGCACGAGCGAATGCGTCTGCCTGGCGGAGCCCCCGTCGGTGCCGAGGTGGTCCTGAGACGGGCCTTCGGGGTTTTGTCGAGGAAGGGGACAAGCGCCCCAATCGGACAAGGCGACGGGCTAAAAAATGGTGCTCGGTATCGGTTTCTGACATCCAGGCGGGGATGCGTCATCTGGGGTCGGCAGGCAGGCAGGCAGGCGGTCACCAGGGCGCTCTGGAGGAAAAGGCCCCCCTCCGGAAAAAAAGGACAGAGTCCGTAAACGTGAAGTCGAAAGAGTTCCCCAGGGCCGGCCCGTCTCCATGGCCGGTGACCTGGGTGGGTGCCTCGGACCCGGGGCGAGACGGTATCGGTGGGCGTGAACGGAGCACCCGTCGGTGCCGAGACGGTCCTAAAACGGGCCTTCGGGGTTTTGTCGAGGAAGGGGACGAGAGCCCCGCTCGGACAAGGTGACGGACCAAAAAAAAAAGCGTTGCTCGGTATCGGTTTCCGACATCCTGGGGAGGATGCGTCGTCTGGGGTCGGCAGGCAGGCGGTAACCAGGGCGCTCTGGAGGAAAAGGCCCCCCTCCGGAAAAAAGGGACAGAGTCCCTAAACGTGAAGTCGAAAGAGTTTACCAGGACGGCCCGCCTCCCGGGCCGGTCACCCGGGAGGGCGCTTCGTGCCCGGGGCGAGACGGTATCGGTGGGCGCGGCGGAGCTTCCGTCGGTGCCAAGACGGTCCTAAAACGGGCCTTCGGGGTTTTGTCGAGGAGGGGACAAACGCCCCGCTCGGACAAGGTAACGGATCTCCGTGTGACGGGCGCCTCCGGGTTGCCCACCCCCGGGGCCCGAGAGGAGCGCACCCCCTCCTCCCGGGCCGTCGACGCGAGGGGTGTTTAGCCTGATCGATTGGAACTTCGGACGCGCCTGGGGACGGCCCCTGCCCGGTCGAGAGACCGCTATGGGCAGCTTGCTCCTCCCCGCTCTGCGCGTCGACTCTAGACGCGGCCTCCCTCCGGGGAAAGCAGGCCGCGTCGACCTCGGGAGACTCAGAAGACCCGTCTGAAACGAACGTCCGCCACGGCGGGCGGAGGACGCGGTCGCGTCGGTCGGATCGGACGGCGAGCGGATCGGGGGGCTCGACACATCCCCCCACCCTCCCAGTCTTCGAGCCGGCTCTTCGCACCCGCGCCTCCCCCGCCCGAAAGGCACCCTTTCCCGGTTACGGCCTCGAC
>NW_028297318.1:17500-22500 GCF_988280905.1 Pimephales promelas | reverse complement strand
TAGGCCTCGGGGGGCCCTATCCAAAGAGGCCACCCGCGTCCCCGGGGGCCTCGGGGTCAGGGAGTTAGGCCCGGTCAAAGGCGCGGCGTTTTTGGCTTATATCTCGCGAACCCCCGGGCCAATCTTCCCCAAACTCGAATCGACCGTAGTGCCGGACGGGGCCTTTCGAAAGAGCCCACCCACGAGGTCCAACTCGCCCGGGTCCCCGAGTTATAGCCGTTCAAAGTCGGGGGTCCCGGCGAACGGCGATCCGGTAGGGGGCGTCCCCGGGGCCCGCCGCCGCCCTGGTTCGAGCGAGGGCCCCCGTGGGACCTCGCCACCCAAATTTGAGCTCTCTGGGCCTTCGCGTCGCGGAGATACGGGCGATTTTCTCCCGGGATCGTGACGTCATCGGCGGGCGCCATTTCAGAGCGCGGCCGAGGGTTTTCGGCCGATATCTCCGCGAATACTCGACCAAAAACGACGAAACGCATATGGACGCGTTCAGCTCGGCGAGACGGTTCGAATGAGCCCGGCCTCGGCCGGGCACGTCGAGTTTTCGGCGAGATATTTGCGTTTTTCCGCTTCCGGGGCGCTTTGGGGGCCCGTATCTCGGGCCCCCGGGGGCCCACGGGGCTGGGGGCGGTCTCATTCGAAAGGTCTCGTCCCGTTCTCCAGCCGACAAAAATTTGGCGTCGATCGGAGCCGCCTTCGGAGAGCTACGGTCGTTTGAAGCCCCGTGCGGTGGGGTTACCGTCCTTCAAACAGCCGCCGCTCGCAGGGGGAGTCCCGGGGAGGCATGGTTGCCTGTATGACTTGGGCTTAGAGCACCCAGCCCCGCGCTCCTGGAGGAACCTCCGGTGCACAGGGTCTGCTGCAACCAGCCACGTGGGTTCTGAGGGGTAGGGGAGCGTGCGCTCTCCTCCCCGGGCGGGCGGCCGGGCCCTGGGGGCTCGCGCCTCCACGGAGGGACCTCGCTCCCGGGGCTTCGTCCCCGGGGCTCGGGGACTCCGTGGCGGCTCGGCCCCCGGGGTTCGACCCCGCTCGCTCGCTCCAAAACCCAAGTCCAAAACGTGGGGTTGCACGGGAGCTCCGGGCGCGACGGGTCTCCACGCACGGCCCCGGGGAGGGAGCTCCGACCCGGGCCGGAGGCAGATTCGCCCCCCGCCCCCCGGCTGTCCGCCCGGAGCCGAGACGGTCCTAAAACGGGCCTTGGGGGTGATGTAGAAGGGTAACGCTCACACAACCAGGACTCACACAAACCGATCTGCATCCCAGGCAGGGTGCGGGTCTCCTGGGCACGAATAAAGCCCGATGCCCCGTGGGTGATGTTGGCCCTGGCCACTCAAGGCACTCACCCAAGCCAGAGAGGGTGCACTCTGGCTGGGGAAGCAGATTCAATCTCTGCTGTGGTGGAGCTCTGGAAAAACGCCAAACCTCCAGGAAAAGACGGCCCGGTTTCTCTGAAAAGTGCATCCCAGGCAGGGTGCGGGTCTCATGGGCACGAATAAAGCCCGATGCCCGTGGGTGATGTTGGCCCTGGCCACTCAAGGCACTCACCCAAGCCAGAGAGGGTGCACTCTGGCTGGGGAAGCAGATTCAATCTCTGCTGTGGTGGAGCTCTGGAAAAAACGCGAAACCTCCAGGAAAAGACGGCCCGATTTCTCTGAAAAGTGCATCCCAGGCAGGGTGCGGGTCTCCTGGGCACGAATAAAGCCCGATGCCCCGTGGGTGATGTTGGCCCTGGCCACTCAAGGCACTCACCCAAGCCAGAGAGGGTGCACTCTGGCTGGGGAAGCAGATTCAATCTCTGCTGTGGTGGAGCTCTGGAAAAACGCGAAACCTCCAGGAAAAGACGGCCCGGTTTCTCTGAAAAGTGCATCCCAGGCAGGGTGCGGGTCTCATGGGCACGAATAAAGCCCGATGCCCGTGGGTGATGTTGGCCCTGGCCACTCAAGGCACTCACCCAAGCCAGAGAGGGTGCACTCTGGCTGGGGAAACAGATTCAATCTCTGCTGTGGTGGAGCTCTGAAAAAAAAAAAACGCGAAACCTCCAGGAAAAGACGGCCCGGTTTCTCTGAAAAGTGCATCCCAGGCAGGGTGCGGGTCTCATGGGCACGAATAAAGCCCGATGCCCGTGGGTGATGTTGGCCCTGGCCACTCAAGGCACTCACCCAAGCCAGAGAGGGTGCACTCTGGCTGGGGAAGCAGATTCAATCTCTGCTGTGGTGGAGCTCTGAAAAAAAAAAAAAACGCGAAACCTCCAGGAAAAGACGGCCCGATTTCTCTGAAAAGTGCATCCCAGGCAGGGTGCGGGGTCTCCTGGGCACGAATAAAGCCCGATGCCCACCTTGAAACGGAGCCTGGGCTCGACTCTGAAGTCCAGATCTCGAAAAACGACAGAGTCCAAAAAGGTGCGGTGGCTCCAAACCTCCATGCCCTCAGACCTCCCTGGCCAGCCCAGGGAGGGTGGCCCGTCCTGGGCCAGACTCAGATTTCCCCCGCCACCCCTGGAGCTCCGCCTGGAGCGAAGACGGTCCTAAAACGGACCATGGGGCTCTTGTAGAGGATGAGGGAGGGAGAGAGGGGCCTTCAGAGAGCCCCTTGGCCGGCTTGACTCTGGAGTCGAATTTGGAAAAATAGACAAAGTCCATAAACGTGCTGTTGGTTCGGACCTCCAGGGCACTCAAGGCACTCACCCAAGCCAGAGAGGGTGCACTCTGGCTGGGGAAGAGGATTCAATCTCTGCTGTGGTGGAGCTCTGAAAAACACGAGAACCTCCAGGAAAAGGCGGCCCGGTTTCTCTGAAAAGTGCATCCCAGGCAGGGTGCGGGTCTCCTGGGCAAGAACGAAGCCCAATGCCCACCTTGAAACGGAGCCTGGGCTCGACTCTGAAGCCCAGATCTCGAAAAACGACAGAGTACAAAAAATGTGCGGTGGCTCCAAACCTCCATGCCCTCAGACCTCCCTGGCCAGCCCAGGGAGGGTGGCCCGTCCTGGGCCAGATTCAGATTCGCCCGCCACCCCTGGAGCTCCGCCTGGAGCGAAGACGGTCCTAAAACGGGCCTTCGGGGATGTATGAGAGAGGGGAAGCGTGGTGGTGGCAAACACAGAGGACCCCCTACCAGCGATCAGACCGTCGTGAGTCCCACTCAGAGTCACTCTGGGTGGGCATGTAAAAATCCAGATTACGCCGCGCTGGAGCTCTGGAAGTTACGAGACCTCCAGGAAAAGACAGGCTGGTTTTCTGAAAAGTGCACCCCAGGCAGGGTGCATCTTTTCCTGGGCACGAGCCCAGCGCACATGGTGTGGTGGTCCGGCTCTGGTGCCAAAGTTTGGGGGAAAAAATAGACAGAGTCCAATAACGTGGTGTGGTTCCAAAGCTCCATGCCCTCAGACCTCCCTGGCCAGCCCAGGGAGGGTGGCCCGTCCTGGGCCAGATTCAGATTTGCCCGCCACCCCTGGAGCTCCGCCTGGAGCGAAGACGGTCCTAAAACGGGCCTTCGGGGATGTATGAGAGAGGGGGAAGCGTGGTGGTGGCAAACACAGAGGACCCCTACCAGCGATCAGACCGTCGTGAGTCCCACTCAGACTCACTCTGGGTGGGCATATAAAATCCAGACTACGCCCCGTCGGAGCTCTGGAAGTACGAGACCTCCAGGAAAAGACAGGCTGGTTTTCTGAAAAGTGCACCCCAGGCAGGGTGCATCTTTCCTGGGCACGAGCCCGGCGCACGTGGCGGGGTCCGGCTCTGGTGCCAAAAAAATTGAGAAAAATCGACTAAGTCCAATGGCGTGACGTGGGTTCAAAGCTCCATGGTCTCAGACCTCCCTGGCCAGCCCAGGGAGGGTGGCCCGTCCTGGGCCAGAGTCAGATTCGCCCGACACCCCCTGGAGCTCGACCTGGAGGGAAGACGGTCCTAAAACGGGCCTTCGGGGCTGTATGGAAGAGGGCAAGTGTGGTGGTGCAAAACACAGAGCACCCCCTACCATTGATCAGACCGTCGTGAGTCCCACTCAGACTCGCTCTGGGTGGGCATATAAAATCCAGACTACGCCCCCCCCGTCGGAGCTCTGGAAGTACGAGACCTCCAGGAAAAGACAGGCCGGTTTTATGTAAAGTGCACCCCAGGCAGGGTGCGTCTTTCCTGGGCACGAGCCCGGCGCGCGTGGCGGGGTCCGGCTCTGGTGCCAAAAAATTTGAGTAAAATCGACTAAGTCCAATGACGTGGTGTGGTTCCAAAGCTCCATGGTCTCAGACCTCCCTGGCCAGCCCAGGGAGGGTGGCCCCGTCCTGGGCCAGAGTCAGATTCGCCCGACACCCCCTGGAGCTCGACCTGGAGGGAAGACGGTCCTAAAACGGGCCTTCGGGGCTGTATGGAAGAGGGCAAGTGTGGTGGTGCAAAACACAGAGCACCCCCTACCATTGATCAGACCGTCGTGAGTCCCACTCAGACTCGCTCTGGGTGGGCATATAAAATCCAGACTGCGCCCCCGTCGGAGCTCTGGAAGTACGAGACCTCCAGGAAAAGACGGGCTGGTTTTATGGAAAAAGTGCACCCCAGGCATATGCTTGTCGAACGGTCGGTCTGGGTAAACGGCGAGTGTCCGTGCTGTTGCGTGCGAACGAGATTCCCAATGCTAACGAACCTCCCCCGGCTGGCGACCGGGGAGAGCGCCTCGTTTTCGGGCACGAGCGAATGCGTCTGCCTGGCGGAGCCCCCGTCGGTGCCGAGGTGGTCCTGAGACGGGCCTTCGGGGTTTTGTCGAGGAAGGGGACAAGCGCCCCAATCGGACAAGGCGACGGGCTAAAAAATGGTGCTCGGTATCGGTTTCTGACATCCAGGCGGGGATGCGTCATCTGGGGTCGGCAGGCAGGCAGGCAGGCGGTCACCAGGGCGCTCTGGAGGAAAAGGCCCCCCTCCGGAAAAAAAGGACAGAGTCCGTAAACGTGAAGTCGAAAGAGTTCCCCAGGGCCGGCCCGTCTCCATGGCCGGTGACCTGGGTGGGTGCCTCGGACCC
>NW_028297318.1:0-7500 GCF_988280905.1 Pimephales promelas | reverse complement strand
CAACTCGGCTCACTTTTCGAGTTACAGCCGGTCAAAGTTGAAACTTTAAAGGGCCATATCTCCGGAACCAAGCCGAGTTGGGGCCCCATACACCCGGCGTGGGGGGCCCTCCCAGAGGCCCCCAATACCCCCGAGTGTGGAGCCCCAACTCGGCTTACTTTTCGAGTTACACCCGGTCAAAGCTGGACAGGAAGTGGCCGTATCTCGGGACCGGAAGGTCCCCGTGGCTCGGGACGGCGGGAGGAGCAAGGTCCCCGAGAGCGGGCCCCGCACCCGCCGCCGCGAGCCGCTGGGACCTCCCGGTCCCGAGATGGGCCCCGTTACGCGCGGGCGACTTTCGGAGAAAACGGCCCGTATCTCGGAGAGGGGAGGTCCCAGCGGCTCGCCCTTTCGGGTGTCGGGGGCTCCCCACGGGCCCTCTCGGACCCCGCCTGCCCCGGGCCCCTGGGACCTTTCCTTCCCGGGCGCCCCCCCGACACGTCGGGCCCCTTTTCTCCGGGACCCGGGGGCCCCGGAGCTCGGGGGCGGGCTCTTTGCGAGGGGCCCGCCGGGACGCCACACTTGACCCGAGTCCGGTGTCTCTGGGCCGCCGGGTCCCCGAGCTACGGGCGTTCGAATTCGGGGCCCGAAAATCCCTCAAAGTCCGAAAACGTGCAGTGGGCGGGGACTTCCGGGGCCCCGGAGGCTCTGACGGCACACCCAGGGAGGTGCACCGTCCTCGGGCACGGCCAGGTGGCCCCCCCGGGGTCCTGGAAGTCCCCCCGCCCCCCGGAGACACCCACACCCACACCCACCCACCCACCGGACGGGAAGATTCCGTTTTTCGCCGATATCTCGAAAACGGCCGGGCGAAAAAATTTCAAACTCGGGTCTTCCGTAGGCCTCGGGGGGCCCTATCCAAAGAGGCCACCCGCGTCCCCGGGGGCCTCGGGGTCAGGGAGTTAGGCCCGGTCAAAGGCGCGGCGTTTTTGGCTTATATCTCGCGAACCCCCGGGCCAATCTTCCCCAAACTCGAATCGACCGTAGTGCCGGACGGGGCCTTTCGAAAGAGCCCACCCACGAGGTCCAACTCGCCCGGGTCCCCGAGTTATAGCCGTTCAAAGTCGGGGGTCCCGGCGAACGGCGATCCGGTAGGGGGCGTCCCCGGGGCCCGCCGCCGCCCTGGTTCGAGCGAGGGCCCCCGTGGGACCTCGCCACCCAAATTTGAGCTCTCTGGGCCTTCGCGTCGCGGAGATACGGGCGATTTTCTCCCGGGATCGTGACGTCATCGGCGGGCGCCATTTCAGAGCGCGGCCGAGGGTTTTCGGCCGATATCTCCGCGAATACTCGACCAAAAACGACGAAACGCATATGGACGCGTTCAGCTCGGCGAGACGGTTCGAATGAGCCCGGCCTCGGCCGGGCACGTCGAGTTTTCGGCGAGATATTTGCGTTTTTCCGCTTCCGGGGCGCTTTGGGGGCCCGTATCTCGGGCCCCCGGGGGCCCACGGGGCTGGGGGCGGTCTCATTCGAAAGGTCTCGTCCCGTTCTCCAGCCGACAAAAATTTGGCGTCGATCGGAGCCGCCTTCGGAGAGCTACGGTCGTTTGAAGCCCCGTGCGGTGGGGTTACCGTCCTTCAAACAGCCGCCGCTCGCAGGGGGAGTCCCGGGGAGGCATGGTTGCCTGTATGACTTGGGCTTAGAGCACCCAGCCCCGCGCTCCTGGAGGAACCTCCGGTGCACAGGGTCTGCTGCAACCAGCCACGTGGGTTCTGAGGGGTAGGGGAGCGTGCGCTCTCCTCCCCGGGCGGGCGGCCGGGCCCTGGGGGCTCGCGCCTCCACGGAGGGACCTCGCTCCCGGGGCTTCGTCCCCGGGGCTCGGGGACTCCGTGGCGGCTCGGCCCCCGGGGTTCGACCCCGCTCGCTCGCTCCAAAACCCAAGTCCAAAACGTGGGGTTGCACGGGAGCTCCGGGCGCGACGGGTCTCCACGCACGGCCCCGGGGAGGGAGCTCCGACCCGGGCCGGAGGCAGATTCGCCCCCCGCCCCCCGGCTGTCCGCCCGGAGCCGAGACGGTCCTAAAACGGGCCTTGGGGGTGATGTAGAAGGGTAACGCTCACACAACCAGGACTCACACAAACCGATCTGCATCCCAGGCAGGGTGCGGGTCTCCTGGGCACGAATAAAGCCCGATGCCCCGTGGGTGATGTTGGCCCTGGCCACTCAAGGCACTCACCCAAGCCAGAGAGGGTGCACTCTGGCTGGGGAAGCAGATTCAATCTCTGCTGTGGTGGAGCTCTGGAAAAACGCCAAACCTCCAGGAAAAGACGGCCCGGTTTCTCTGAAAAGTGCATCCCAGGCAGGGTGCGGGTCTCATGGGCACGAATAAAGCCCGATGCCCGTGGGTGATGTTGGCCCTGGCCACTCAAGGCACTCACCCAAGCCAGAGAGGGTGCACTCTGGCTGGGGAAGCAGATTCAATCTCTGCTGTGGTGGAGCTCTGGAAAAAACGCGAAACCTCCAGGAAAAGACGGCCCGATTTCTCTGAAAAGTGCATCCCAGGCAGGGTGCGGGTCTCCTGGGCACGAATAAAGCCCGATGCCCCGTGGGTGATGTTGGCCCTGGCCACTCAAGGCACTCACCCAAGCCAGAGAGGGTGCACTCTGGCTGGGGAAGCAGATTCAATCTCTGCTGTGGTGGAGCTCTGGAAAAACGCGAAACCTCCAGGAAAAGACGGCCCGGTTTCTCTGAAAAGTGCATCCCAGGCAGGGTGCGGGTCTCATGGGCACGAATAAAGCCCGATGCCCGTGGGTGATGTTGGCCCTGGCCACTCAAGGCACTCACCCAAGCCAGAGAGGGTGCACTCTGGCTGGGGAAACAGATTCAATCTCTGCTGTGGTGGAGCTCTGAAAAAAAAAAAACGCGAAACCTCCAGGAAAAGACGGCCCGGTTTCTCTGAAAAGTGCATCCCAGGCAGGGTGCGGGTCTCATGGGCACGAATAAAGCCCGATGCCCGTGGGTGATGTTGGCCCTGGCCACTCAAGGCACTCACCCAAGCCAGAGAGGGTGCACTCTGGCTGGGGAAGCAGATTCAATCTCTGCTGTGGTGGAGCTCTGAAAAAAAAAAAAAACGCGAAACCTCCAGGAAAAGACGGCCCGATTTCTCTGAAAAGTGCATCCCAGGCAGGGTGCGGGGTCTCCTGGGCACGAATAAAGCCCGATGCCCACCTTGAAACGGAGCCTGGGCTCGACTCTGAAGTCCAGATCTCGAAAAACGACAGAGTCCAAAAAGGTGCGGTGGCTCCAAACCTCCATGCCCTCAGACCTCCCTGGCCAGCCCAGGGAGGGTGGCCCGTCCTGGGCCAGACTCAGATTTCCCCCGCCACCCCTGGAGCTCCGCCTGGAGCGAAGACGGTCCTAAAACGGACCATGGGGCTCTTGTAGAGGATGAGGGAGGGAGAGAGGGGCCTTCAGAGAGCCCCTTGGCCGGCTTGACTCTGGAGTCGAATTTGGAAAAATAGACAAAGTCCATAAACGTGCTGTTGGTTCGGACCTCCAGGGCACTCAAGGCACTCACCCAAGCCAGAGAGGGTGCACTCTGGCTGGGGAAGAGGATTCAATCTCTGCTGTGGTGGAGCTCTGAAAAACACGAGAACCTCCAGGAAAAGGCGGCCCGGTTTCTCTGAAAAGTGCATCCCAGGCAGGGTGCGGGTCTCCTGGGCAAGAACGAAGCCCAATGCCCACCTTGAAACGGAGCCTGGGCTCGACTCTGAAGCCCAGATCTCGAAAAACGACAGAGTACAAAAAATGTGCGGTGGCTCCAAACCTCCATGCCCTCAGACCTCCCTGGCCAGCCCAGGGAGGGTGGCCCGTCCTGGGCCAGATTCAGATTCGCCCGCCACCCCTGGAGCTCCGCCTGGAGCGAAGACGGTCCTAAAACGGGCCTTCGGGGATGTATGAGAGAGGGGAAGCGTGGTGGTGGCAAACACAGAGGACCCCCTACCAGCGATCAGACCGTCGTGAGTCCCACTCAGAGTCACTCTGGGTGGGCATGTAAAAATCCAGATTACGCCGCGCTGGAGCTCTGGAAGTTACGAGACCTCCAGGAAAAGACAGGCTGGTTTTCTGAAAAGTGCACCCCAGGCAGGGTGCATCTTTTCCTGGGCACGAGCCCAGCGCACATGGTGTGGTGGTCCGGCTCTGGTGCCAAAGTTTGGGGGAAAAAATAGACAGAGTCCAATAACGTGGTGTGGTTCCAAAGCTCCATGCCCTCAGACCTCCCTGGCCAGCCCAGGGAGGGTGGCCCGTCCTGGGCCAGATTCAGATTTGCCCGCCACCCCTGGAGCTCCGCCTGGAGCGAAGACGGTCCTAAAACGGGCCTTCGGGGATGTATGAGAGAGGGGGAAGCGTGGTGGTGGCAAACACAGAGGACCCCTACCAGCGATCAGACCGTCGTGAGTCCCACTCAGACTCACTCTGGGTGGGCATATAAAATCCAGACTACGCCCCGTCGGAGCTCTGGAAGTACGAGACCTCCAGGAAAAGACAGGCTGGTTTTCTGAAAAGTGCACCCCAGGCAGGGTGCATCTTTCCTGGGCACGAGCCCGGCGCACGTGGCGGGGTCCGGCTCTGGTGCCAAAAAAATTGAGAAAAATCGACTAAGTCCAATGGCGTGACGTGGGTTCAAAGCTCCATGGTCTCAGACCTCCCTGGCCAGCCCAGGGAGGGTGGCCCGTCCTGGGCCAGAGTCAGATTCGCCCGACACCCCCTGGAGCTCGACCTGGAGGGAAGACGGTCCTAAAACGGGCCTTCGGGGCTGTATGGAAGAGGGCAAGTGTGGTGGTGCAAAACACAGAGCACCCCCTACCATTGATCAGACCGTCGTGAGTCCCACTCAGACTCGCTCTGGGTGGGCATATAAAATCCAGACTACGCCCCCCCCGTCGGAGCTCTGGAAGTACGAGACCTCCAGGAAAAGACAGGCCGGTTTTATGTAAAGTGCACCCCAGGCAGGGTGCGTCTTTCCTGGGCACGAGCCCGGCGCGCGTGGCGGGGTCCGGCTCTGGTGCCAAAAAATTTGAGTAAAATCGACTAAGTCCAATGACGTGGTGTGGTTCCAAAGCTCCATGGTCTCAGACCTCCCTGGCCAGCCCAGGGAGGGTGGCCCCGTCCTGGGCCAGAGTCAGATTCGCCCGACACCCCCTGGAGCTCGACCTGGAGGGAAGACGGTCCTAAAACGGGCCTTCGGGGCTGTATGGAAGAGGGCAAGTGTGGTGGTGCAAAACACAGAGCACCCCCTACCATTGATCAGACCGTCGTGAGTCCCACTCAGACTCGCTCTGGGTGGGCATATAAAATCCAGACTGCGCCCCCGTCGGAGCTCTGGAAGTACGAGACCTCCAGGAAAAGACGGGCTGGTTTTATGGAAAAAGTGCACCCCAGGCATATGCTTGTCGAACGGTCGGTCTGGGTAAACGGCGAGTGTCCGTGCTGTTGCGTGCGAACGAGATTCCCAATGCTAACGAACCTCCCCCGGCTGGCGACCGGGGAGAGCGCCTCGTTTTCGGGCACGAGCGAATGCGTCTGCCTGGCGGAGCCCCCGTCGGTGCCGAGGTGGTCCTGAGACGGGCCTTCGGGGTTTTGTCGAGGAAGGGGACAAGCGCCCCAATCGGACAAGGCGACGGGCTAAAAAATGGTGCTCGGTATCGGTTTCTGACATCCAGGCGGGGATGCGTCATCTGGGGTCGGCAGGCAGGCAGGCAGGCGGTCACCAGGGCGCTCTGGAGGAAAAGGCCCCCCTCCGGAAAAAAAGGACAGAGTCCGTAAACGTGAAGTCGAAAGAGTTCCCCAGGGCCGGCCCGTCTCCATGGCCGGTGACCTGGGTGGGTGCCTCGGACCCGGGGCGAGACGGTATCGGTGGGCGTGAACGGAGCACCCGTCGGTGCCGAGACGGTCCTAAAACGGGCCTTCGGGGTTTTGTCGAGGAAGGGGACGAGAGCCCCGCTCGGACAAGGTGACGGACCAAAAAAAAAAGCGTTGCTCGGTATCGGTTTCCGACATCCTGGGGAGGATGCGTCGTCTGGGGTCGGCAGGCAGGCGGTAACCAGGGCGCTCTGGAGGAAAAGGCCCCCCTCCGGAAAAAAGGGACAGAGTCCCTAAACGTGAAGTCGAAAGAGTTTACCAGGACGGCCCGCCTCCCGGGCCGGTCACCCGGGAGGGCGCTTCGTGCCCGGGGCGAGACGGTATCGGTGGGCGCGGCGGAGCTTCCGTCGGTGCCAAGACGGTCCTAAAACGGGCCTTCGGGGTTTTGTCGAGGAGGGGACAAACGCCCCGCTCGGACAAGGTAACGGATCTCCGTGTGACGGGCGCCTCCGGGTTGCCCACCCCCGGGGCCCGAGAGGAGCGCACCCCCTCCTCCCGGGCCGTCGACGCGAGGGGTGTTTAGCCTGATCGATTGGAACTTCGGACGCGCCTGGGGACGGCCCCTGCCCGGTCGAGAGACCGCTATGGGCAGCTTGCTCCTCCCCGCTCTGCGCGTCGACTCTAGACGCGGCCTCCCTCCGGGGAAAGCAGGCCGCGTCGACCTCGGGAGACTCAGAAGACCCGTCTGAAACGAACGTCCGCCACGGCGGGCGGAGGACGCGGTCGCGTCGGTCGGATCGGACGGCGAGCGGATCGGGGGGCTCGACACATCCCCCCACCCTCCCAGTCTTCGAGCCGGCTCTTCGCACCCGCGCCTCCCCCGCCCGAAAGGCACCCTTTCCCGGTTACGGCCTCGACCCAGCGGCCACACCTCTCCCCAGAGAGAGGAGGGTTCCGCACGCGCCCCCTATGAGCGGCCGCGCCGTCCCCGAGCCCCCGGCCCGCCGACCCGGGCCGCACTCGAGGCGGAGCGAGACCCGTGTGTAGGAAGCCAGCGTGTTCGCGGTTCTCCTTCCCCTACAGGGCGGTTTACCTGGTTGATCCTGCCAGTAGCATATGCTTGTCTCAAAGATTAAGCCATGCAGGTCTAAGTGCACACGGTCGGTACAGTGAAACTGCGAATGGCTCATTAAATCAGTTATGGTTCCTTTGATCGCTCCACCCGCTACTTGGATAACTGTGGCAATTCCAGAGCTAATACATGCAAACGAGCGCCGACCCGGCTCCCCTCGGGGGGTCGGGGACGCGTGCATTTATCAGATCCAAAACCCATCCGGGTGCGGCTCCGGCCGCCCCGGCCGCTTTGGTGACTCTAGATAACCTCGGGCCGATCGCGCGCCCTCCGCGGCGGCGACGACTCATTCGAATGTCTGCCCTATCAACTTTCGATGGTACATTCGGCGCCTACCATGGTGACCACGGGTAACGGGGAATCAGGGTTCGATTCCGGAGAGGGAGCCTGAGAAACGGCTACCACATCCAAGGAAGGCAGCAGGCGCGCAAATTACCCATTTCCGACACGGAGAGGTAGTGACGAAAAATAACAATACAGGTCTCTTTCGAGGCCCTGTAATTGGAATGAGCGTATCCTAAACCCATG
>NW_028297317.1:0-55000 GCF_988280905.1 Pimephales promelas | reverse complement strand
AGATGGTATCAAAGCAGCTTCACAGTGATTACGAAAGTAATACACACAGTTTGTTTCTAGAGGAAAACTGTGTCATCGTCCACCTTCAGGCCAAATGTATAGTTTGTCCAATTTTAATTTGGCATATAACAGTTTTACTGATTTAAACCAAATTTGTTTTGGGAGTAAAGCTCATATATTATTGTTCTTTCCCATATGATTTAGTAAAACTATGTTGAGACATCTGTCCCTCTAGGGGGGTTCGGGGGCATGCTCCCCCGCAAGAAAATTTATGTACATTTTGAGGTTAAATGCATCAACCTGGTGCACTTTGAGAGCTCAAAATTAAGAGCTTTAACCGACTTTAACCCATGAACTGTGACATTGAACAAAGGAAAAGCCTCGACTTGTACCTGGACATTAAAGAGGGATCAAACATATTTTCAGTTATGATATAATCCTCCGTTTTAGGATGCCAGATGATTATTATAATAATGTAATAATGATTTATATAATTATTCCTATTACGAAAAATCCATATAGGGCTAGCCATTAGCCAATAAATGTACTGTGTAAATGAAAATTAATATTTCAAAAGTATATTTTACTTACACTATTGTATAAATTACAATAGTTTTGTCCTAATTTCTTCACTTGCAAGAAATAAACCCTTGAGCTTTTATTTTGGAGAAAACACCAAATCACCAAGCTGATTGCGTGAGCAAAGTGCGCACTTTTCTTTAAATCACGCAGCACAAACAGAATGGGTATATAGGCTACTTAATTACAGTCTTGTTCTGTTTTATAAGGCACAATGTCATATCACGGTTTCGGTGTTGGGAAAAGGGAGAATAGAGAGTTCTGCAAAAGGCGGATTCGAACTCGGGTTGAACGCGTCAAAACCTGCTTTCAAACACCTCACGCTCTCGCCCTACGCTACTGTAGATATTCAGTGAAGGATATCTTTTGCTAAAAAGTCAGGAACATAGCATGTGCGTGAGTGTCACGGCAGATGCGTGAGAGTTGGCAACCCTGCACCTTAAAGGGTTAGTTCACCCAAAAATGAAACTACACATACTACACGTTAAAGCAAACGATACATAACTGTTGTTAAAGGAAAAATAAAGAAAGTAATAAAATGGCTGAATGTGTATTCTTCAAACATGTCAGTAATAACATAATAATGTTTGCACAAATCGACAAACAAATCAAAACATCAGGCACATCCACATTATACTCTATAGAACTGCAAAACCAGTGTAATAGTTGTATTACAGAATCTGAGAAATAAAAATAAAATACATCTTTCCAAAAGCACAATCCACATATACATTATAGACCCAAATTACATGAATTCAATCACGTTATACTGGTTAAATTGAAGAACTGAACATACCTGGAAACACATGCGACAATTTGATCAGTAAATTCTCTGTTGCGCCAACCTCTCTCCACCTTGAAGAACACTGTGCACAAACGACTCCACATGCGTCAGATAAAAGTCACATAAAATTTCACAATACAAAACATGCATGTGTATGATCGATTCAGTAACACACATTGTATTTACGTTTTTTTTTTTTGGGCGAAAAATTAAGTTTCTCCAATCTTCCCAAAATCTGATAGAGGGCCATGAGACTTAGACCTGAGTGCAAAAATGGAGGCTCTAGCCCCTTCCAGAGCTGAGATATCGACTAAATATCTTGGGCCCGAAAAAAAAACGACAGTGGTACCCCTTACGTTTTTTTTTTTTGGGCGAAAAATTAAGTTTCTCCAATCTTCCCAAAATCTGATAGAGGGCCATGAGACTTAGACCTGAGTGCAAAAATGGAGGCTCTAGCCCCTTCCAGAGCTGAGATATCGAAACTCAAAAATTCGGCCCGAAAAAAAAACGACAGTGGTACCCCTTACGTTTTTTTTTTTTTTTGGGCGAAAAATTAAGTTTCTCCAATCTTCCCAAAATCTGATAGAGGGCCATGAGACTTAGACCTGAGTGCAAAAATAGAGGCTGACCCCTTCCAGAGCTGAGATATCGAAACTCAAAAATTCGGCCCGAAAAAAAAACGACAGTGGTACCCCTTACGTTTTTTTTTTTGGCGAAAAATTAAGTTTCTCCAATCTTCCCAAAATCTGATAGAGGGCCATGAGACTTAGACCTGAGTGCAAAAATGGAGGCTCTAGCCCCTTCCAGAGCTGAGATATCGAAACTCAAAAATTCGGCCCGAAAAAAAAACGACAGTGGTACCCCTTACGTTTTTTTTTTTTTGGGCGAAAAATTAAGTTTCTCCAATCTTCCCAAAATCTGATAGAGGGCCATGAGACTTAGACCTGAGTGCAAAAATGGAGGCTCTAGCCCCTTCCAGAGCTGAGATATCGAAACTGAAAATTCGGCCCGAAAAAAAACGACAGTGGTACCCCTTAGGTTTTTTTTTTTGGGCGAAAAATTAAGTTTCTCCAATCTTCCCAAAATCTGATAGAGGGCCATGAGACTTAGACCTGAGTGCAAAAATGGAGGCTCTAGCCCCTTCCAGAGCTGAGATATCGAAACTCAAAAATTCGGCCCGAAAAAAAAACGACAGTGGTACCCCTTACGTTTTTTTTTTGGGCGAAAAATTAAGTTTCTCCAATCTTCCCAAAATCTGATAGAGGGCCATGAGACTTAGACCTGAGTGCAAAAATGGAGGCTCTAGCCCCTTCCAGAGCTGAGATATCGAAACTCAAAAATTCGGCCCGAAAAAAAAACGACAGTGGTACCCCTTACGTTTTTTTTTTGGGCGAAAAATTAAGTTTCTCCAATCTTCCCAAAATCTGATAGAGGGCCATGAGACTTAGACCTGAGTGCAAAAATGGAGGCTCTAGCCCCTTCCAGAGCTGAGATATCGAAACTCAAAAATTCGGCCCGAAAAAAAAACGACAGTGGTACCCCTTACGTTTTTTTTTTTGGGCGAAAAATTAAGTTTCTCCAATCTTCCCAAAATCTGATAGAGGGTCATGAGACTTAGACCTGAGTGCAAAAATGGAGGCTCTAGCCCCTTCCAGAGCTGAGATATCGAAACTCAAAAATTCGGCCCGAAAAAAAAACGACAGTGGTACCCCTTACGTTTTTTTTTTTGGGCGAAAAATTAAGTTTCTCCAATCTTCCCAAAATCTGATAGAGGGCCATGAGACTTAGACCTGAGTGCAAAAATGGAGGCTCTAGCCCCTTCCAGAGCTGAGATATCGAAACTCAAAAATTCGGCCCGAAAAAAAAACGACAGTGGTACCCCTTACGTTTTTTTTTTTGGGCGAAAAATTAAGTTTCTCCAATCTTCCCAAAATCTGATAGAGGGCCATGAGACTTAGACCTGAGTGCAAAAATGGAGGCTCTAGCCCCTTCCAGAGCTGAGATATCGAAACTCAAAAATTCGGCCCGAAAAAAAAACGACAGTGGTACCCCTTACGTTTTTTTTTTGGGCGAAAAATTAAGTTTCTCCAATCTTCCCAAAATCTGATAGAGGGCCATGAGACTTAGACCTGAGTGCAAAAATGGAGGCTCTAGCCCCTTCCAGAGCTGAGATATCGAAACTCAAAAATTCGGCCCGAAAAAAAAACGACAGTGGTACCCCTTACGTTTTTTTTTTTGGGCGAAAAATTAAGTTTCTCCAATCTTCACAAAATCTGATAGAGGGCCAAAAGACTTAGACCTGAGTGCAAAAATGGAGGCTCTAGCCCCTTCCAGAGCTGAGATATCGAAACTCAAAAATTCGGCCCGAAAAAAAAACGACAGTGGTACCCCTTACGTTTTTTTTTTTGGGCGAAAAATTAAGTTTCTCCAATCTTCCCAAAATCTGATAGAGGGCCATGAGACTTAGACCTGAGTGCAAAAATGGAGGCTCTAGCCCCTTCCAGAGCTGAGATATCGAAACTCAAAAATTCGGCCCGAAAAAAAAACGACAGTGGTACCCCTTACGTTTTTTTTTTGGGCGAAAAATTAAGTTTCTCCAATCTTCCCAAAATCTGATAGAGGGCCATGAGACTTAGACCTGAGTGCAAAAATGGAGGCTCTAGCCCCTTCCAGAGCTGAGATATCGAAACTCAAAAATTCGGCCCGAAAAAAAAACGACAGTGGTACCCCTTACGGTTTTTTTTTTGGGCGAAAAATTAAGTTTCTCCAATCTTCCGAAAATCTGATAGAGGGCCATGAGACTTAGACCTGAGTGCAAAAATGGAGGCTCTAGCCCCTTCCAGAGCTGAGATATCGAAACTCAAAAATTCGGCCCGAAAAAAAAACGACAGTGGTACCCCTTACGTTTTTTTTTTTGGGCGAAAAATTAAGTTTCTCCAATCTTCCCAAAATCTGATAGAGGGCCATGAGACTTAGACCTGAGTGCAAAAATGGAGGCTCTAGCCCCTTCCAGAGCTGAGATATCGAAACTCAAAAATTCGGCCCGAAAAAAAAACGACAGTGGTACCCCTTACGTTTTTTTTTTTGGGCGAAAAATTAAGTTTCTCCAATCTTCCCAAAATCTGATAGAGGGCCATGAGACTTAGACCTGAGTGCAAAAATGGAGGCTCTAGCCCCTTCCAGAGCTGAGATATCGAAACTCAAAAATTCGGCCCGAAAAAAAAACGACAGTGGTACCCCTTACGTTTTTTTTTTTGGGCGAAAAATTAAGTTTCTCCAATCTTCCCAAAATCTGATAGAGGGCCATGAGACTTAGACCTGAGTGCAAAAATGGAGGCTCTAGCCCCTTCCAGAGCTGAGATATCGAAACTCAAAAATTCGGCCCGAAAAAAAAACGACAGTGGTACCCCTTACGTTT
Organism: Pimephales promelas; assembly: GCF_988280905.1. Lineage (NCBI taxonomy): Eukaryota > Metazoa > Chordata > Actinopteri > Cypriniformes > Leuciscidae > Pimephales > Pimephales promelas. The sequence continues at coordinate 50,219 of NW_028297317.1, read as the reverse complement.
TTTTTTTGGGCGAAAAATTAAGTTTCTCCAATCTTCCCAAAATCTGATAGAGGGCCATGAGACTTAGACCTGAGTGCAAAAATGGAGGCTCTAGCCCCTTCCAGAGCTGAGATATCGAAACTCAAAAATTCGGCCCGAAAAAAAAACGACAGTGGTACCCCTTACGTTTTTTTTTTTGGGCGAAAAATTAAGTTTCTCCAATCTTCCCAAAATCTGATAGAGGGCCATGAGACTTAGACCTGAGTGCAAAAATGGAGGCTCTAGCCCCTTCCAGAGCTGAGATATCGAAACTCAAAAATTCGGCCCGAAAAAAAAAACGACAGTGGTACCCCTTACGTTTTTTTTTTTGGGCGAAAAATTAAGTTTCTCCAATCTTCCTAAAATCTGATAGAGGGCCATGAGACTTAGACCTGAGTGCAAAAATGGAGGCTCTAGCCCCTTCCAGAGCTGAGATATCGAAACTCAAAAATTCGGCCCGAAAAAAAAACGACAGTGGTACCCCTTACGTTTTTTTTTTTGGGCGAAAAATTAAGTTTCTCCAATCTTCCCAAAATCTGATAGAGGGCCATGAGACTTAGACCTGAGTGCAAAAATGGAGGCTCTAGCCCCTTCCAGAGCTGAGATATCGAAACTCAAAAATTCGGCCCGAAAAAAAAACGACAGTGGTACCCCTTACGTTTTTTTTTTTTGGGCGAAAAATTAAGTTTCTCCAATCTTCCCAAAATCTGATAGAGGGCCATGAGACTTAGACCTGAGTGCAAAAATGGAGGCTCTAGCCCCTTCCAGAGCTGAGATATCGAAACTCAAAAATTCGGCCCGAAAAAAAAACGACAGTGGTACCCCTTACGTTTTTTTTTTTTGGGCGAAAAATTAAGTTTCTCCAATCTTCCCAAAATCTGATAGAGGGCCATGAGACTTAGACCTGAGTGCAAAAATGGAGGCTCTAGCCCCTTCCAGAGCTGAGATATCGAAACTCAAAAATTCGGCCCGAAAAAAAAAACGACAGTGGTACCCCTTACGTTTTTTTTTTTTTGGGCGAAAAATTAAGTTTCTCCAATCTTCCCAAAATCTGATAGAGGGCCATGAGACTTAGACCTGAGTGCAAAAATAGAGGCTCTAGCCCCTTCCAGAGCTGAGATATCGAAACTCAAAAATTCGGCCCGAAAAAAAAACGACAGTGGTACCCCTTACGTTTTTTTTTTTGGGGCGAAAAATTAAGTTTCTCCAATCTTCCCAAAATCTGATAGAGGGCCATGAGACTTAGACCTGAGTGCAAAAATGGAGGCTCTAGCCCCTTCCAGAGCTGAGATATCGAAACTCAAAAATTCGGCCCGAAAAAAAAACGACAGTGGTACCCCTTACGTTTTTTTTTTTTGGGCGAAAAATTAAGTTTCTCCAATCTTCCCAAAATCTGATAGAGGGCCATGAGACTTAGACCTGAGTGCAAAAATGGAGGCTCTAGCCCCTTCCAGAGCTGAGATATCGAAACTCAAAAATTCGGCCCGCTAAAAAAAAACGACAGTGGTACCCCTTACGTTTTTTTTTTTGGGCGAAAAATTAAGTTTCTCCAATCTTCCCAAAATCTGATAGAGGGCCATGAGACTTAGACCTGAGTGCAAAAATGGAGGCTCTAGCCCCTTCCAGAGCTGAGATATCGAAACTCAAGATTCGGCCCGAAAAAAAAACGACAGTGGTACCCCTTACGTTTTTTTTTTTGGGCGAAAAATTAAGTTTCTCCAATCTTCCCAAAATCTGATAGAGGGCCATGAGACTTAGACCTGAGTGCAAAAATGGAGGCTCTAGCCCCTTCCAGAGCTGAATATCGAAACTCAAATATTCGGCCCGAAAAAAAAACGACAGTGGTACCCCTTACGTTTTTTTTTTTTGGGCGAAAAATTAAGTTTCTCCAATCTTCCCAAAATCTGATAGAGGGCCATGAGACTTAGACCTGAGTGCAAAAATGGAGGCTCTAGCCCCTTCCAGAGCTGAGATATCGAAACTCAAAAATCGGCCCGAAAAAAAACGACAGTGGTACCCCTTACGTTTTTTTTTTTTGGGCGAAAAATTAAGTTTCTCCAATCTTCCCAAAATCTGATAGAGGGCCATGAGACTTAGACCTGAGTGCAAAAATGGAGGCTCTAGCCCCTTCCAGAGCTGAGATATCGAAACTGGAAATTCGGCCTCGAAAAAAAAAACGACAGTGGTACCCCTTACGTTTTTTTTTTGGGCGAAAAATTAAGTTTCTCCAATCTTCCCAAAATCTGATAGAAGGCCATGAACTTAGACCTGAGTGAAAATGGAGGCCTAAGCCCCTTCCCAGAGTCACAGATTCAAACTAAAAATCTGGCTGAAAAATCAAGGAATCCTTATGGTTTTTTTTTTTTGGGCGAAAAATTAACTTTCTCCAACTTCCCAAAATGGAATAGAGGGCCATGAGACTTAGACCTGAGTGCAAAAATGGGAGTGCTCTAGCCCCTTCCAGAGCTGAGATATCGAAACTCAAAAATTCGGCCCGAAAAAAAAACGACAGTGGTACCCCTTACGTTTTTTTTTTTTTGGGCGAAAAATTAAGTTTCTCCAATCTTCCCAAAATCTGATAGAGGGCCATGAGACTTAGACCTGAGTGCAAAAATGGAGGCTCTAGCCCCTTCCAGAGCTGAGATATCGAAACTCAAAAATTCGGCCCGAAAAAAAAAACGACAGTGGTACCCCTTACGTTTTTTTTTTTGGCTGAAAAATTAAGTTTCTCCAATCTTCCCAAAATCTCATAGAGGGCCATGAGACTTAGACCTGAGTGCAAAAATAGAGGCTCTAGCCCCTTCCAGAGCTGAGATATCGAACTCAAAATTCGGCCCAAAAATCAGTGGTACCCCTTGACGTTTTTTTTTTTGGGCGAAAAATTAAGTTTCTCCCAATCTTCCCAAAAATCCTATAGAGGGCCATGAGACTTAGACCTGAGTGCAAAAATGGAGGCTCTAGCCCCTTCCAGAGCTGAGATATCGAAACTCAAAATTCGGCCCGAAAAAAAACGACAGTGGTACCCCTTACGTTTTTTTTTTTTGGGCGAAAAATTAAGTTTCTCCAATCTTCCCAAAATCTGATAGAGGGCCATGAGACTTAGACCTGAGTGCAAAAATGGAGGCTCTAGCCCCTTCCAGAGCTGAGATATCGAAACTCAAAAAATCTCGGCTCAAAAAAAAACGACAGTGGTACCCCTTACGTTTTTTTTTTTGGGCGAAAAATTAAGTTTCTCCAATCTTCCCAAAATCTGATAGAGGGCCATGAGACTTAGACCTGAGTGCAAAAATGGAGGCTCTAGCCCCTTCCAGAGCTGAGATATCGAAACTAAATCTTGGGCCCGAAAAAAAAACGACAGTGGTACCCCTTACGTTTTTTTTTTTGGGCGAAAAATTAAGTTTCTCCAATCTTCCCAAAATCTGATAGAGGGCCATGAGACTTAGACCTGAGTGCAAAAATGGAGGCTCTAGCCCCTTCCAGAGCTGAGATATCGAAACTCAAATATTCGGCCCGAAAAAAAAACGACAGTGGTACCCCTTACGTTTTTTTTTTTTTTGGGGCGAAAAATAGTTTCTCCAATCTTCCGAAAATCTGATAGAGGGCCATGAGACTTAGACCTGAGTGCAAAAATGGAGGCTCTAGCCCCTTCCAGAGCTGAGATATCGAAACTCAAAAATTCGGCCCGAAAAAAAAACGACAGTGGTACCCCTTACGTTTTTTTTTTTTGGGCGAAAAATTAAGTTTCTCCAATCTTCCCAAAATCTGATAGAGGGCCATGAGACTTAGACCTGAGTGCAAAAATGGAGGCTCTAGCCCCTTCCAGAGCTGAGATATCGAAACTCAAAAATTCGGCCCGAAAAAAAAACGACAGTGGTACCCCTTACGTTTTTTTTTTTGGGCGAAAAATTAAGTTTCTCCAATCTTCCCAAAATCTGATAGAGGGCCATGAGACTTAGACCTGAGTGCAAAAATGGAGGCTCTAGCCCCTTCCAGAGCTGAGATATCGAAACTCAAAAATTCGGCCCGAAAAAAAAACGACAGTGGTACCCCTTACGTTTTTTTTTTGGGCGAAAAATTAAGTTTCTCCAATCTTCCCAAAATCTGATAGAGGGCCATGAGACTTAGACCTGAGTGCAAAAATGGAGGCTCTAGCCCCTTCCAGAGCTGAGATATCGAAACTCAAAAATTCGGCCCGAAAAAAAAACGACAGTGGTACCCCTTACGTTTTTTTTTTTGGGCGAAAAATTAAGTTTCTCCAATCTTCCCAAAATCTGATAGAGGGCCATGAGACTTAGACCTGAGTGCAAAAATGGAGGCTCTAGCCCCTTCCAGAGCTGAGATATCGAAACTCAAAAATTCGGCCCGAAAAAAAAAACGACAGTGGTACCCCTTACGTTTTTTTTTTTGGGCGAAAAATTAAGTTTCTCCAATCTTCCTAAAATCTGATAGAGGGCCATGAGACTTAGACCTGAGTGCAAAAATGGAGGCTCTAGCCCCTTCCAGAGCTGAGATATCGAAACTCAAAAATTCGGCCCGAAAAAAAAACGACAGTGGTACCCCTTACGTTTTTTTTTTTGGGCGAAAAATTAAGTTTCTCCAATCTTCCCAAAATCTGATAGAGGGCCATGAGACTTAGACCTGAGTGCAAAAATGGAGGCTCTAGCCCCTTCCAGAGCTGAGATATCGAAACTCAAAAATTCGGCCCGAAAAAAAAACGACAGTGGTACCCCTTACGTTTTTTTTTTTTGGGCGAAAAATTAAGTTTCTCCAATCTTCCCAAAATCTGATAGAGGGCCATGAGACTTAGACCTGAGTGCAAAAATGGAGGCTCTAGCCCCTTCCAGAGCTGAGATATCGAAACTCAAAAATTCGGCCCGAAAAAAAAACGACAGTGGTACCCCTTACGTTTTTTTTTTTGGGCGAAAAATTAAGTTTCTCCAATCTTCCCAAAATCTGATAGAGGGCCATGAGACTTAGACCTGAGTGCAAAAATGGAGGCTCTAGCCCCTTCCAGAGCTGAGATATCGAAACTCAAAAATTCGGCCCGAAAAAAAAACGACAGTGGTACCCCTTACGTTTTTTTTTTTTGGGCGAAAAATTAAGTTTCTCCAATCTTCCCAAAATCTGATAGAGGGCCATGAGACTTAGACCTGAGTGCAAAAATAGAGGCTCTAGCCCCTTCCAGAGCTGAGATATCGAAACTCAAAAATTCGGCCCGAAAAAAAAACGACAGTGGTACCCCTTACGTTTTTTTTTTTGGGCGAAAAATTAAGTTTCTCCAATCTTCCCAAAATCTGATAGAGGGCCATGAGACTTAGACCTGAGTGCAAAAATGGAGGCTCTAGCCCCTTCCAGAGCTGAGATATCGAAACTCAAAAATTCGGCCCGAAAAAAAAACGACAGTGGTACCCCTTACGTTTTTTTTTTTTTGGGCGAAAAATTAAGTTTCTCCAATCTTCCCAAAATCTGATAGAGGGCCATGAGACTTAGACCTGAGTGCAAAAATGGAGGCTCTAGCCCCTTCCAGAGCTGAGATATCGAAACTCAAAAATTCGGCCCGAAAAAAAAACGACAGTGGTACCCCTTAGGTTTTTTTTTTTGGGCGAAAAATTAAGTTTCTCCAATCTTCCCAAAATCTGATAGAGGGCCATGAGACTTAGACCTGAGTGCAAAAATGGAGGCTCTAGCCCCTTCCAGAGCTGAGATATCGAAACTCAAAAATTCGGCCCGAAAAAAAAACGACAGTGGTACCCCTTACGTTTTTTTTTTGGGCGAAAAATTAAGTTTCTCCAATCTTCCCAAAATCTGATAGAGGGCCATGAGACTTAGACCTGAGTGCAAAAATGGAGGCTCTAGCCCCTTCCAGAGCTGAGATATCGAAACTCAAAAATTCGGCCCGAAAAAAAAACGACAGTGGTACCCCTTACGTTTTTTTTTTGGGCGAAAAATTAAGTTTCTCCAATCTTCCCAAAATCTGATAGAGGGCCATGAGACTTAGACCTGAGTGCAAAAATGGAGGCTCTAGCCCCTTCCAGAGCTGAGATATCGAAACTCAAAAATTCGGCCCGAAAAAAAAACGACAGTGGTACCCCTTACGTTTTTTTTTTTGGGCGAAAAATTAAGTTTCTCCAATCTTCCCAAAATCTGATAGAGGGTCATGAGACTTAGACCTGAGTGCAAAAATGGAGGCTCTAGCCCCTTCCAGAGCTGAGATATCGAAACTCAAAAATTCGGCCCGAAAAAAAAACGACAGTGGTACCCCTTACGTTTTTTTTTTTGGGCGAAAAATTAAGTTTCTCCAATCTTCCCAAAATCTGATAGAGGGCCATGAGACTTAGACCTGAGTGCAAAAATGGAGGCTCTAGCCCCTTCCAGAGCTGAGATATCGAAACTCAAAAATTCGGCCCGAAAAAAAAACGACAGTGGTACCCCTTACGTTTTTTTTTTTGGGCGAAAAATTAAGTTTCTCCAATCTTCCCAAAATCTGATAGAGGGCCATGAGACTTAGACCTGAGTGCAAAAATGGAGGCTCTAGCCCCTTCCAGAGCTGAGATATCGAAACTCAAAAATTCGGCCCGAAAAAAAAACGACAGTGGTACCCCTTACGTTTTTTTTTTGGGCGAAAAATTAAGTTTCTCCAATCTTCCCAAAATCTGATAGAGGGCCATGAGACTTAGACCTGAGTGCAAAAATGGAGGCTCTAGCCCCTTCCAGAGCTGAGATATCGAAACTCAAAAATTCGGCCCGAAAAAAAAACGACAGTGGTACCCCTTACGTTTTTTTTTTTGGGCGAAAAATTAAGTTTCTCCAATCTTCACAAAATCTGATAGAGGGCCAAAAGACTTAGACCTGAGTGCAAAAATGGAGGCTCTAGCCCCTTCCAGAGCTGAGATATCGAAACTCAAAAATTCGGCCCGAAAAAAAAACGACAGTGGTACCCCTTACGTTTTTTTTTTTGGGCGAAAAATTAAGTTTCTCCAATCTTCCCAAAATCTGATAGAGGGCCATGAGACTTAGACCTGAGTGCAAAAATGGAGGCTCTAGCCCCTTCCAGAGCTGAGATATCGAAACTCAAAAATTCGGCCCGAAAAAAAAACGACAGTGGTACCCCTTACGTTTTTTTTTTTGGGCGAAAAATTAAGTTTCTCCAATCTTCCCAAAATCTGATAGAGGGCCATGAGACTTAGACCTGAGTGCAAAAATGGAGGCTCTAGCCCCTTCCAGAGCTGAGATATCGAAACTCAAAAATTCGGCCCGAAAAAAAAACGACAGTGGTACCCCTTACGGTTTTTTTTTTGGGCGAAAAATTAAGTTTCTCCAATCTTCCGAAAATCTGATAGAGGGCCATGAGACTTAGACCTGAGTGCAAAAATGGAGGCTCTAGCCCCTTCCAGAGCTGAGATATCGAAACTCAAAAATTCGGCCCGAAAAAAAAACGACAGTGGTACCCCTTACGTTTTTTTTTTTGGGCGAAAAATTAAGTTTCTCCAATCTTCCCAAAATCTGATAGAGGGCCATGAGACTTAGACCTGAGTGCAAAAATGGAGGCTCTAGCCCCTTCCAGAGCTGAGATATCGAAACTCAAAAATTCGGCCCGAAAAAAAAACGACAGTGGTACCCCTTACGTTTTTTTTTTTGGGCGAAAAATTAAGTTTCTCCAATCTTCCCAAAATCTGATAGAGGGCCATGAGACTTAGACCTGAGTGCAAAAATGGAGGCTCTAGCCCCTTCCAGAGCTGAGATATCGAAACTCAAAAATTCGGCCCGAAAAAAAAACGACAGTGGTACCCCTTATGGTACCCCTTACGTTTTTTTTTTTGGGCGAAAAATTAAGTTTCTCCAATCTTCCCAAATTCTGATAGAGGGCCATGAGACTTAGACCTGAGTGCAAAAATGGAGGCTCTAGCCCCTTCCAGAGCTGAGATATCGAAACTCAAAAATTCGGCCCGAAAAAAAAACGACAGTGGTACCCCTTACGTTTTTTTTTTTGGGCGAAAAATTAAGTTTCTCCAATCTTCCCAAATTCTGATAGAGGGCCATGAGACTTAGACCTGAGTGCAAAAATGGAGGCTCTAGCCCCTTCCAGAGCTGAGATATCGAAACTCAAAAATTCGGCCCGAAAAAAAAACGACAGTGGTACCCCTTACGTTTTTTTTTTTGGGCGAAAAATTAAGTTTCTCCAATCTTCCCAAATTCTGATAGAGGGCCATGAGACTTAGACCTGAGTGCAAAAATGGAGGCTCTAGCCCCTTCCAGAGCTGAGATATCGAAACTCAAAAATTCGGCCCGAAAAAAAAACGACAGTGGTACCCCTTACGTTTTTTTTTTTGGGCGAAAAATTAAGTTTCTCCAATCTTCCCAAATTCTGATAGAGGGCCATGAGACTTAGACCTGAGTGCAAAAATGGAGGCTCTAGCCCCTTCCAGAGCTGAGATATCGAAACTCAAAAATTCGGCCCGAAAAAAAAACGACAGTGGTACCCCTTACGTTTTTTTTTTTGGGCGAAAAATTAAGTTTCTCCAATCTTCCCAAATTCTGATAGAGGGCCATGAGACTTAGACCTGAGTGCAAAAATGGAGGCTCTAGCCCCTTCCAGAGCTGAGATATCGAAACTCAAAAATTCGGCCCGAAAAAAAAACGACAGTGGTACCCCTTACGTTTTTTTTTTTGGGCGAAAAATTAAGTTTCTCCAATCTTCCCAAATTCTGATAGAGGGCCATGAGACTTAGACCTGAGTGCAAAAATGGAGGCTCTAGCCCCTTCCAGAGCTGAGATATCGAAACTCAAAAATTCGGCCCGAAAAAAAAACGACAGTGGTACCCCTTACGTTTTTTTTTTTGGGCGAAAAATTAAGTTTCTCCAATCTTCCCAAATTCTGATAGAGGGCCATGAGACTTAGACCTGAGTGCAAAAATGGAGGCTCTAGCCCCTTCCAGAGCTGAGATATCGAAACTCAAAAATTCGGCCCGAAAAAAAAACGACAGTGGTACCCCTTACGTTTTTTTTTTTGGGCGAAAAATTAAGTTTCTCCAATCTTCCCAAATTCTGATAGAGGGCCATGAGACTTAGACCTGAGTGCAAAAATGGAGGCTCTAGCCCCTTCCAGAGCTGAGATATCGAAACTCAAAAATTCGGCCCGAAAAAAAAACGACAGTGGTACCCCTTACGTTTTTTTTTTTGGGCGAAAAATTAAGTTTCTCCAATCTTCCCAAATTCTGATAGAGGGCCATGAGACTTAGACCTGAGTGCAAAAATGGAGGCTCTAGCCCCTTCCAGAGCTGAGATATCGAAACTCAAAAATTCGGCCCGAAAAAAAAACGACAGTGGTACCCCTTACGTTTTTTTTTTTGGGCGAAAAATTAAGTTTCTCCAATCTTCCCAAATTCTGATAGAGGGCCATGAGACTTAGACCTGAGTGCAAAAATGGAGGCTCTAGCCCCTTCCAGAGCTGAGATATCGAAACTCAAAAATTCGGCCCGAAAAAAAAACGACAGTGGTACCCCTTACGTTTTTTTTTTGGGCGAAAAATTAAGTTTCTCCAATCTTCCCAAATTCTGATAGAGGGCCATGAGACTTAGACCTGAGTGCAAAAATGGAGGCTCTAGCCCCTTCCAGAGCTGAGATATCGAAACTCAAAAATTCGGCCCGAAAAAAAAACGACAGTGGTACCCCTTACGTTTTTTTTTTGGGCGAAAAATTAAGTTTCTCCAATCTTCCCAAATTCTGATAGAGGGCCATGAGACTTAGACCTGAGTGCAAAAATGGAGGCTCTAGCCCCTTCCAGAGCTGAGATATCGAAACTCAAAAATTCGGCCCGAAAAAAAAACGACAGTGGTACCCCTTACGTTTTTTTTTTGGGCGAAAAATTAAGTTTCTCCAATCTTCCCAAATTCTGATAGAGGGCCATGAGACTTAGACCTGAGTGCAAAAATGGAGGCTCTAGCCCCTTCCAGAGCTGAGATATCGAAACTCAAAAATTCGGCCCGAAAAAAAAACGACAGTGGTACCCCTTACGTTTTTTTTTTGGGCGAAAAATTAAGTTTCTCCAATCTTCCCAAATTCTGATAGAGGGCCATGAGACTTAGACCTGAGTGCAAAAATGGAGGCTCTAGCCCCTTCCAGAGCTGAGATATCGAAACTCAAAAATTCGGCCCGAAAAAAAAACGACAGTGGTACCCCTTACGTTTTTTTTTTTGGGCGAAAAATTAAGTTTCTCCAATCTTCCCAAATTCTGATAGAGGGCCATGAGACTTAGACCTGAGTGCAAAAATGGAGGCTCTAGCCCCTTCCAGAGCTGAGATATCGAAACTCAAAAATTCGGCCCGAAAAAAAAACGACAGTGGTACCCCTTACGTTTTTTTTTTGGGCGAAAAATTAAGTTTCTCCAATCTTCCCAAATTCTGATAGAGGGCCATGAGACTTAGACCTGAGTGCAAAAATGGAGGCTCTAGCCCCTTCCAGAGCTGAGATATCGAAACTCAAAAATTCGGCCCGAAAAAAAAACGACAGTGGTACCCCTTACGTTTTTTTTTTTGGGCGAAAAATTAAGTTTCTCCAATCTTCCCAAATTCTGATAGAGGGCCATGAGACTTAGACCTGAGTGCAAAAATGGAGGCTCTAGCCCCTTCCAGAGCTGAGATATCGAAACTCAAAAATTCGGCCCGAAAAAAAAACGACAGTGGTACCCCTTACGTTTTTTTTTTGGGCGAAAAATTAAGTTTCTCCAATCTTCCCAAATTCTGATAGAGGGCCATGAGACTTAGACCTGAGTGCAAAAATGGAGGCTCTAGCCCCTTCCAGAGCTGAGATATCGAAACTCAAAAATTCGGCCCGAAAAAAAAACGACAGTGGTACCCCTTACGTTTTTTTTTTTGGGCGAAAAATTAAGTTTCTCCAATCTTCCCAAATTCTGATAGAGGGCCATGAGACTTAGACCTGAGTGCAAAAATGGAGGCTCTAGCCCCTTCCAGAGCTGAGATATCGAAACTCAAAAATTCGGCCCGAAAAAAAAACGACAGTGGTACCCCTTACGTTTTTTTTTTTGGGCGAAAAATTAAGTTTCTCCAATCTTCCCAAATTCTGATAGAGGGCCATGAGACTTAGACCTGAGTGCAAAAATGGAGGCTCTAGCCCCTTCCAGAGCTGAGATATCGAAACTCAAAAATTCGGCCCGAAAAAAAAACGACAGTGGTACCCCTTACGTTTTTTTTTTTGGGCGAAAAATTAAGTTTCTCCAATCTTCCCAAATTCTGATAGAGGGCCATGAGACTTAGACCTGAGTGCAAAAATGGAGGCTCTAGCCCCTTCCAGAGCTGAGATATCGAAACTCAAAAATTCGGCCCGAAAAAAAAACGACAGTGGTACCCCTTACGTTTTTTTTTTTGGGCGAAAAATTAAGTTTCTCCAATCTTCCCAAATTCTGATAGAGGGCCATGAGACTTAGACCTGAGTGCAAAAATGGAGGCTCTAGCCCCTTCCAGAGCTGAGATATCGAAACTCAAAAATTCGGCCCGAAAAAAAAACGACAGTGGTACCCCTTACGTTTTTTTTTTTGGGCGAAAAATTAAGTTTCTCCAATCTTCCCAAATTCTGATAGAGGGCCATGAGACTTAGACCTGAGTGCAAAAATGGAGGCTCTAGCCCCTTCCAGAGCTGAGATATCGAAACTCAAAAATTCGGCCCGAAAAAAAAACGACAGTGGTACCCCTTACGTTTTTTTTTTTGGGCGAAAAATTAAGTTTCTCCAATCTTCCCAAATTCTGATAGAGGGCCATGAGACTTAGACCTGAGTGCAAAAATGGAGGCTCTAGCCCCTTCCAGAGCTGAGATATCGAAACTCAAAAATTCGGCCCGAAAAAAAAACGACAGTGGTACCCCTTACGTTTTTTTTTTGGGCGAAAAATTCGAGTTTCTCCAATCTTCCCAAATTCTGATAGAGGGCCATGAGACTTAGACCTGAGTGCAAAAATGGAGGCTCTAGCCCCTTCCAGAGCTGAGATATCGAAACTCAAAAATTCGGCCCGAAAAAAAAACGACAGTGGTACCCCTTACGTTTTTTTTTTTGGGCGAAAAATTAAGTTTCTCCAATCTTCCCAAATTCTGATAGAGGGCCATGAGACTTAGACCTGAGTGCAAAAATGGAGGCTCTAGCCCCTTCCAGAGCTGAGATATCGAAACTCAAAAATTCGGCCCGAAAAAAAAACGACAGTGGTACCCCTTACGTTTTTTTTTTTGGGCGAAAAATTAAGTTTCTCCAATCTTCCCAAATTCTGATAGAGGGCCATGAGACTTAGACCTGAGTGCAAAAATGGAGGCTCTAGCCCCTTCCAGAGCTGAGATATCGAAACTCAAAAATTCGGCCCGAAAAAAAAACGACAGTGGTACCCCTTACGTTTTTTTTTTGGGCGAAAAATTAAGTTTCTCCAATCTTCCCAAATTCTGATAGAGGGCCATGAGACTTAGACCTGAGTGCAAAAATGGAGGCTCTAGCCCCTTCCAGAGCTGAGATATCGAAACTCAAAAATTCGGCCCGAAAAAAAAACGACAGTGGTACCCCTTACGTTTTTTTTTTGGGCGAAAAATTAAGTTTCTCCAATCTTCCCAAATTCTGATAGAGGGCCATGAGACTTAGACCTGAGTGCAAAAATGGAGGCTCTAGCCCCTTCCAGAGCTGAGATATCGAAACTCAAAAATTCGGCCCGAAAAAAAAACGACAGTGGTACCCCTTACGTTTTTTTTTTGGGCGAAAAATTAAGTTTCTCCAATCTTCCCAAATTCTGATAGAGGGCCATGAGACTTAGACCTGAGTGCAAAAATGGAGGCTCTAGCCCCTTCCAGAGCTGAGATATCGAAACTCAAAAATTCGGCCCGAAAAAAAAACGACAGTGGTACCCCTTACGTTTTTTTTTTTGGGCGAAAAATTAAGTTTCTCCAATCTTCCCAAATTCTGATAGAGGGCCATGAGACTTAGACCTGAGTGCAAAAATGGAGGCTCTAGCCCCTTCCAGAGCTGAGATATCGAAACTCAAAAATTCGGCCCGAAAAAAAAACGACAGTGGTACCCCTTACGTTTTTTTTTTTGGGCGAAAAATTAAGTTTCTCCAATCTTCCCAAATTCTGATAGAGGGCCATGAGACTTAGACCTGAGTGCAAAAATGGAGGCTCTAGCCCCTTCCAGAGCTGAGATATCGAAACTCAAAAATTCGGCCCGAAAAAAAAACGACAGTGGTACCCCTTACGTTTTTTTTTTTGGGCGAAAAATTAAGTTTCTCCAATCTTCCCAAATTCTGATAGAGGGCCATGAGACTTAGACCTGAGTGCAAAAATGGAGGCTCTAGCCCCTTCCAGAGCTGAGATATCGAAACTCAAAAATTCGGCCCGAAAAAAAAACGACAGTGGTACCCCTTACGTTTTTTTTTTTGGGCGAAAAATTAAGTTTCTCCAATCTTCCCAAATTCTGATAGAGGGCCATGAGACTTAGACCTGAGTGCAAAAATGGAGGCTCTAGCCCCTTCCAGAGCTGAGATATCGAAACTCAAAAATTCGGCCCGAAAAAAAAACGACAGTGGTACCCCTTACGTTTTTTTTTTTGGGCGAAAAATTAAGTTTCTCCAATCTTCCCAAATTCTGATAGAGGGCCATGAGACTTAGACCTGAGTGCAAAAATGGAGGCTCTAGCCCCTTCCAGAGTCGGCCCGAAAAAAAACCGACAGTGGTACCCCTTACGTTTTTTTTTTTTGGGCGAAAAATTAAGTTTCTCCAATCTTCCCAAATTCTGATAGAGGGCCATGAGACTTAGACTTGAGTGCAAAAATGGAGGCTCTAGCCCCTTCCAGAGCTGAGATATCGAAACTCAAAAATTCGGGCCGAAAAAAAAACGACAGTGGTACCCCTTACGTTTTTTTTTTTGGGCGAAAAATTAAGTTTCTCCAATCTTCCCAAATTCTGATAGAGGGCCATGAGACTTAGACTTGAGTGCAAAAATGGAGGCTCTAGCCCCTTCCAGAGCTGAGATATCGAAACTCAAAAATTCGGGCCGAAAAAAAACGACAGTGGTACCCCTTACGTTTTTTTTTTTTGGGCGAAAAATTAAGTTTCTCCAATCTTCCCAAATTCTGATAGAGGGCCATGAGACTTAGACCTGAGTGCAAAAATGGAGGCTCTAGCCCCTTCCAGAGCTGAGATATCGAAACTCAAAAATTCGGCCCGAAAAAAAACCGACAGTGGTACCCCTTACGTTTTTTTTTTTGGGCGAAAAATTAAGTTTCTCCAATCTTCCCAAATTCTGATAGAGGGCCATGAGACTTAGACTTGAGTGCAAAAATGGAGGCTCTAGCCCCTTCCAGAGCTGAGATATCGAAACTCAAAAATTCGGGCCGAAAAAAAAACGACAGTGGTACCCCTTACGTTTTTTTTTTTGGGCGAAAAATTAAGTTTCTCCAATCTTCCCAAATTCTGATAGAGGGCCATGAGACTTAGACCTGAGTGCAAAAATGGAGGCTCTAGCCCCTTCCAGAGCTGAGATATCGAAACTCAAAAATTCGGCCGGAAAAAAAAACGACAGTGGTACCCCTTACGTTTTTTTTTTTTGGGCGAAAAATTAAGTTTCTCCAATCTTCCCAAATTCTGATAGAGGGCCATGAGACTTAGACTTGAGTGCAAAAATGGAGGCTCTGGCCCCTTCCAGAGCTGAGATATCGAAACTCAAAAATTCGGGCCGAAAAAAAAACGACAGTGGTACCCCTTACGTTTTTTTTTTTGGGCGAAAAATTAAGTTTCTCCAATCTTCCCAAATTCTGATAGAGGGCCATGAGACTTAGACCTGAGTGCAAAAATGGAGGCTCTAGCCCCTTCCAGAGCTGAGATATCGAAACTCAAAAATTCGGCCCGAAAAAAAAACGACAGTGGTACCCCTTACGTTTTTTTTTTTGGGCGAAAAATTAAGTTTCTCCAATCTTCCCAAATTCTGATAGAGGGCCATGAGACTTAGACTTGAGTGCAAAAATGGAGGCTCTAGCCCCTTCCAGAGCTGAGATATCGAAACTCAAAAATTCGGGCCGAAAAAAAAACGACAGTGGTACCCCTTACGTTTTTTTTTTTGGGCGAAAAATTAAGTTTCTCCAATCTTCCCAAATTCTGATAGAGGGCCATGAGACTTAGACCTGAGTGCAAAAATGGAGGCTCTAGCCCCTTCCAGAGCTGAGATATCGAAACTCAAAAATTCGGCCCGAAAAAAAAACGACAGTGGTACCCCTTACGTTTTTTTTTTTTGGGCGAA
This sequence comes from Pimephales promelas, assembly GCF_988280905.1. Taxonomy (NCBI): domain Eukaryota; kingdom Metazoa; phylum Chordata; class Actinopteri; order Cypriniformes; family Leuciscidae; genus Pimephales; species Pimephales promelas. The sequence continues at coordinate 34,924 of NW_028297317.1, read as the reverse complement.
AAATTAAGTTTCTCCAATCTTCCCAAATTCTGATAGAGGGCCATGAGACTTAGACTTGAGTGCAAAAATGGAGGCTCTAGCCCCTTCCAGAGCTGAGATATCGAAACTCAAAAATTCGGGCCGAAAAAAAAACGACAGTGGTACCCCTTACGTTTTTTTTTTTGGGCGAAAAATTAAGTTTCTCCAATCTTCCCAAATTCTGATAGAGGGCCATGAGACTTAGACCTGAGTGCAAAAATGGAGGCTCTAGCCCCTTCCAGAGCTGAGATATCGAAACTCAAAAATTCCGCCCGAAAAAAAAACGACAGTGGTACCCCTTACGTTTTTTTTTTTTGGGCGAAAAATTAAGTTTCTCCAATCTTCCCAAATTCTGATAGAGGGCCATGAGACTTAGACTTGAGTGCAAAAATGGAGGCTCTAGCCCCTTCCAGAGCTGAGATATCGAAACTCAAAAATTCGGGCCGAAAAAAAAACGACAGTGGTACCCCTTACGTTTTTTTTTTTGGGCGAAAAATTAAGTTTCTCCAATCTTCCCAAATTCTGATAGAGGGCCATGAGACTTAGACTTGAGTGCAAAAATGGAGGCTCTAGCCCCTTCCAGAGCTGAGATATCGAAACTCAAAAATTCGGGCCGAAAAAAAAACGACAGTGGTACCCCTTACGTTTTTTTTTTTGGGCGAAAAATTAAGTTTCTCCAATCTTCCCAAATTCTGATAGAGGGCCATGAGACTTAGACTTGAGTGCAAAAATGGAGGCTCTAGCCCCTTCCAGAGCTGAGATATCGAAACTCAAAAATTCGGGCCGAAAAAAAAACGACAGTGGTACCCCTTACGTTTTTTTTTTTGGGGCGAAAAATTAAGTTTCTCCAATCTTCCCAAATTCTGATAGAGGGCCATGAGACTTAGACTTGAGTGCAAAAATGGAGGCTCTAGCCCCTTCCAGAGCTGAGATATCGAAACTCAAAAATTCGGGCCGAAAAAAAAAACGACAGTGGTACCCCTTACGTTTTTTTTTTTTGGGCGAAAAATTAAGTTTCTCCAATCTTCCCAAATTCTGATAGAGGGCCATGGGACTTAGACCTGAGTGCAAAAATGGAGGCTCTAGCCCCTTCCAGAGCTGAGATATCGAAACTCAAAAATTCGGCCCGAAAAAAAAACGACAGTGGTACCCCTTACGTTTTTTTTTTTTGGGCGAAAAATTAAGTTTCTCCAATCTTCCCAAATTCTGATAGAGGGCCATGAGACTTAGACCTGAGTGCAAAAATGGAGGCTCTAGCCCCTTCCAGAGCTGAGATATCGAAACTCAAAAATTCGGCCCGAAAAAAAAACGACAGTGGTACCCCTTACGTTTTTTTTTTTTGGGCGAAAAATTAAGTTTCTCCAATCTTCCCAAATTCTGATAGAGGGCCATGAGACTTAGACTTGAGTGCAAAAATGGAGGCTCTAGCCCCTTCCAGAGCTGAGATATCGAAACTCAAAAATTCGGCCCGAAAAAAAAACGACAGTGGTACCCCTTACGTTTTTTTTTTTGGGCGAAAAATTAAGTTTCTCCAATCTTCCCAAATTCTGATAGAGGGCCATGAGACTTAGACCTGAGTGCAAAAATGGAGGCTCTAGCCCCTTCCAGAGCTGAGATATCGAAACTCAAAAATTCGGCCCGAAAAAAAAACGACAGTGGTACCCCTTACGTTTTTTTTTTTGGGCGAAAAATTAAGTTTCTCCAATCTTCCCAAATTCTGATAGAGGGCCATGAGACTTAGACCTGAGTGCAAAAATGGAGGCTCTAGCCCCTTCCAGAGCTGAGATATCGAAACTCAAAAATTCGGCCCGAAAAAAAAACGACAGTGGTACCCCTTACGTTTTTTTTTTTGGGCGAAAAATTAAGTTTCTCCAATCTTCCCAAATTCTGATAGAGGGCCATGAGACTTAGACCTGAGTGCAAAAATGGAGGCTCTAGCCCCTTCCAGAGCTGAGATATCGAAACTCAAAAATTCGGCCCGAAAAAAAAACGACAGTGGTACCCCTTACGTTTTTTTTTTTTGGGCGAAAAATTAAGTTTCTCCAATCTTCCCAAATTCTGATAGAGGGCCATGAGACTTAGACCTGAGTGCAAAAATGGAGGCTCTAGCCCCTTCCAGAGCTGAGATATCGAAACTCAAAAATTCGGCCCGAAAAAAAAACGACAGTGGTACCCCTTACGTTTTTTTTTTTGGGCGAAAAATTAAGTTTCTCCAATCTTCCCAAATTCTGATAGAGGGCCATGAGACTTAGACCTGAGTGCAAAAATGGAGGCTCTAGCCCCTTCCAGAGCTGAGATATCGAAACTCAAAAATTCGGCCCGAAAAAAAAACGACAGTGGTACCCCTTACGTTTTTTTTTTTTGGGCGAAAAATTAAGTTTCTCCAATCTTCCCAAATTCTGATAGAGGGCCATGAGACTTAGACCTGAGTGCAAAAATGGAGGCTCTAGCCCCTTCCAGAGCTGAGATATCGAAACTCAAAAATTCGGCCCGAAAAAAAAACGACAGTGGTACCCCTTACGTTTTTTTTTTTGGGCGAAAAATTAAGTTTCTCCAATCTTCCCAAATTCTGATAGAGGGCCATGAGACTTAGACCTGAGTGCAAAAATGGAGGCTCTAGCCCCTTCCAGAGCTGAGATATCGAAACTCAAAAATTCGGCCCGAAAAAAAAACGACAGTGGTACCCCTTACGTTTTTTTTTTTGGGCGAAAAATTAAGTTTCTCCAATCTTCCCAAATTCTGATAGAGGGCCATGAGACTTAGACTTGAGTGCAAAAATGGAGGCTCTAGCCCCTTCCAGAGCTGAGATATCGAAACTCAAAAATTCGGGCCGAAAAAAAAACGACAGTGGTACCCCTTACGTTTTTTTTTTTGGGCGAAAAATTAAGTTTCTCCAATCTTCCCAAATTCTGATAGAGGGCCATGAGACTTAGACTTGAGTGCAAAAATGGAGGCTCTAGCCCCTTCCAGAGCTGAGATATCGAAACTCAAAAATTCGGGCCGAAAAAAAAACGACAGTGGTACCCCTTACGTTTATTTTTTGGGGCGAAAAATTAAGTTTCTCCAATCTTCCCAAATTCTGATAGAGGGCCATGAGACTTAGACCTGAGTGCAAAAATGGAGGCTCTAGCCCCTTCCAGAGCTGAGATATCGAAACTCAAAAATTCGGCCCGAAAAAAAAACGACAGTGGTACCCCTTACGTTTTTTTTTTTTTTGGGCGAAAAATTAAGTTTCTCCAATCTTCCCAAATTCTGATAGAGGGCCATGAGACTTAGACTTGAGTGCAAAAATGGAGGCTCTAGCCCCTTCCAGAGCTGAGATATCGAAACTCAAAAATTCGGGCCGAAAAAAAAACGACAGTGGTACCCCTTACGTTTTTTTTTTGGGGCGAAAAATTAAGTTTCTCCAATCTTCCCAAATTCTGATAGAGGGCCATGAGACTTAGACTTGAGTGCAAAAATGGAGGCTCTAGCCCCTTCCAGAGCTGAGATATCGAAACTCAAAAATTCGGCCCGAAAAAAAAACGACAGTGGTACCCCTTACGTTATTTTTTTTTTGGGCGAAAAATTAAGTTTCTCCAATCTTCCCAAATTCTGATAGAGGGCCATGAGACTTAGACTTGAGTGCAAAAATGGAGGCTCTAGCCCCTTCCAGAGCTGAGATATCGAAACTCAAAAATTCGGGCCGAAAAAAAAACGACAGTGGTACCCCTTACGTTTTTTTTTTTGGGCGAAAAATTAAGTTTCTCCAATCTTCCCAAATTCTGATAGAGGGCCATGAGACTTAGACTTGAGTGCAAAAATGGAGGCTCTAGCCCCTTCCAGAGCTGAGATATCGAAACTCAAAAATTCGGGCCGAAAAAAAAACGACAGTGGTACCCCTTACGTTTATTTTTTGGGGCGAAAAATTAAGTTTCTCCAATCTTCCCAAATTCTGATAGAGGGCCATGAGACTTAGACCTGAGTGCAAAAATGGAGGCTCTAGCCCCTTCCAGAGCTGAGATATCGAAACTCAAAAATTCGGCCCGAAAAAAAAACGACAGTGGTACCCCTTACGTTTTTTTTTTTGGGCGAAAAATTAAGTTTCTCCAATCTTCCCAAATTCTGATAGAGGGCCATGAGACTTAGACTTGAGTGCAAAAATGGAGGCTCTAGCCCCTTCCAGAGCTGAGATATCGAAACTCAAAAATTCGGGCCGAAAAAAAAACGACAGTGGTACCCCTTACGTTTTTTTTTTGGGGCGAAAAATTAAGTTTCTCCAATCTTCCCAAATTCTGATAGAGGGCCATGAGACTTAGACTTGAGTGCAAAAATGGAGGCTCTAGCCCCTTCCAGAGCTGAGATATCGAAACTCAAAAATTCGGCCCGAAAAAAAAACGACAGTGGTACCCCTTACGTTTTTTTTTTTTGGGCGAAAAATTAAGTTTCTCCAATCTTCCCAAATTCTGATAGAGGGCCATGAGACTTAGACTTGAGTGCAAAAATGGAGGCTCTAGCCCCTTCCAGAGCTGAGATATCGAAACTCAAAAATTCGGCCCGAAAAAAAAACGACAGTGGTACCCCTTACGTTTTTTTTTTTTGGGCGAAAAATTAAGTTTCTCCAATCTTCCCAAATTCTGATAGAGGGCCATGAGACTTAGACTTGAGTGCAAAAATGGAGGCTCTAGCCCCATCCAGAGCTGAGATATCGAAACTCAAAAATTCGGGCCGAAAAAAAAACGACAGTGGTACCCCTTACGTTTTTTTTTTTTGGGGCGAAAAATTAAGTTTCTCCAATCTTCCCAAATTCTGATAGAGGGCCATGAGACTTAGACCTGAGTGCAAAAATGGAGGCTCTAGCCCCTTCCAGAGCTGAGATATCGAAACTCAAAAATTCGGCCCGAAAAAAAAACGACAGTGGTACCCCTTACGTTTTTTTTTTTGGGCGAAAAATTAAGTTTCTCCAATCTTCCCAAATTCTGATAGAGGGCCATGAGACTTAGACTTGAGTGCAAAAATGGAGGCTCTAGCCCCTTCCAGAGCTGAGATATCGAAACTCAAAAATTCGGGCCGAAAAAAAACGACAGTGGTACCCCTTACGTTTTTTTTTTTGGGCGAAAAATTAAGTTTCTCCAATCTTCCCAAATTCTGATAGAGGGCCATGAGACTTAGACCTGAGTGCAAAAATGGAGGCTCTAGCCCCTTCCAGAGCTGAGATATCGAAACTCAAAAATTCGGCCCGAAAAAAAAACGACAGTGGTACCCCTTACGTTTTTTTTTTTTTTTGGGCGAAAAATTAAGTTTCTCCAATCTTCCCAAATTCTGATAGAGGGCCATGAGACTTAGACTTGAGTGCAAAAATGGAGGCTCTAGCCCCTTCCAGAGCTGAGATATCGAAACTCAAAAATTCGGGCCGAAAAAAAAACGACAGTGGTACCCCTTACGTTTTTTTTTTTGGGCGAAAAATTAAGTTTCTCCAATCTTCCCAAATTCTGATAGAGGGCCATGAGACTTAGACCTGAGTGCAAAAATTGAGGCTCTAGCCCCTTCCAGAGCTGAGATATCGAAACTCAAAAATTCGGCCCGAAAAAAAAACGACAGTGGTACCCCTTACGTTTTTTTTTTTTGGGCGAAAAATTAAGTTTCTCCAATCTTCCCAAATTCTGATAGAGGGCCATGAGACTTAGACTTGAGTGCAAAAATGGAGGCTCTAGCCCCTTCCAGAGCTGAGATATCGAAACTCAAAAATTCGGGCCGAAAAAAAAACGACAGTGGTACCCCTTACGTTTTTTTTTGTTGGGCGAAAAATTAAGTTTCTCCAATCTTCCCAAATTCTGATAGAGGGCCATGAGACTTAGACCTGAGTGCAAAAATGGAGGCTCTAGCCCCTTCCAGAGCTGAGATATCGAAACTCAAAAATTCGGCCCGAAAAAAAAACGACAGTGGTACCCCTTACGTTTTTTTTTTTTGGGCGAAAAATTAAGTTTCTCCAATCTTCCCAAATTCTGATAGAGGGCCATGAGACTTAGACTTGAGTGCAAAAATGGAGGCTCTAGCCCCTTCCAGAGCTGAGATATCGAAACTCAAAAATTCGGGCCGAAAAAAAAAACGACAGTGGTACCCCTTACGTTTTTTTTTTTGGGCGAAAAATTAAGTTTCTCCAATCTTCCCAAATTCTGATAGAGGGCCATGAGACTTAGACCTGAGTGCAAAAATGGAGGCTCTAGCCCCTTCCAGAGCTGAGATATCGAAACTCAAAAATTCGGCCCGAAAAAAAAAACGACAGTGGTACCCCTTACGTTTTTTTTTTTGGGCGAAAAATTAAGTTTCTCCAATCTTCCCAAATTCTGATAGAGGGCCATGAGACTTAGACTTGAGTGCAAAAATGGAGGCTCTGGCCCCTTCCAGAGCTGAGATATCGAAACTCAAAAATTCGGGCCGAAAAAAAAACGACAGTGGTACCCCTTACGTTTTTTTTTTTGGGCGAAAAATTAAGTTTCTCCAATCTTCCCAAATTCTGATAGAGGGCCATGAGACTTAGACCTGAGTGCAAAAATGGAGGCTCTAGCCCCTTCCAGAGCTGAGATATCGAAACTCAAAAATTCGGCCCGAAAAAAAAACGACAGTGGTACCCCTTACGTTTTTTTTTTTGGGCGAAAAATTAAGTTTCTCCAATCTTCCCAAATTCTGATAGAGGGCCATGAGACTTAGACTTGAGTGCAAAAATGGAGGCTCTAGCCCCTTCCAGAGCTGAGATATCGAAACTCAAAAATTCGGGCCGAAAAAAAAAACGACAGTGGTACCCCTTACGGTTTTTTTTTTGGGCGAAAAATTAAGTTTCTCCAATCTTCCCAAATTCTGATAGAGGGCCATGAGACTTAGACCTGAGTGCAAAAATGGAGGCTCTAGCCCCTTCCAGAGCTGAGATATCGAAACTCAAAAATTCGGCCCGAAAAAAAAACGACAGTGGTACCCCTTACGTTTTTTTTTTTTGGGCGAAAAATTAAGTTTCTCCAATCTTCCCAAATTCTGATAGAGGGCCATGAGACTTAGACTTGAGTGCAAAAATGGAGGCTCTAGCCCCTTCCAGAGCTGAGATATCGAAACTCAAAAATTCGGGCCGAAAAAAAAACGACAGTGGTACCCCTTACGTTTTTTTTTTTTTTGGGCGAAAAATTAAGTTTCTCCAATCTTCCCAAATTCTGATAGAGGGCCATGAGACTTAGACCTGAGTGCAAAAATGGAGGCTCTAGCCCCTTCCAGAGCTGAGATATCGAAACTCAAAAATTCGGCCCGAAAAAAAAACGACAGTGGTACCCCTTACGTTTTTTTTTTTGGGCGAAAAATTAAGTTTCTCCAATCTTCCCAAATTCTGATAGAGGGCCATGAGACTTAGACTTGAGTGCAAAAATGGAGGCTCTAGCCCCTTCCAGAGCTGAGATATCGAAACTCAAAAATTCGGGCCGAAAAAAAACGACAGTGGTACCCCTTACGTTTTTTTTTTTTGGGCGAAAAATTAAGTTTCTCCAATCTTCCCAAATTCTGATAGAGGGCCATGAGACTTAGACCTGAGTGCAAAAATGGAGGCTCTAGCCCCTTCCAGAGCTGAGATATCGAAACTCAAAAATTCGGCCCGAAAAAAAAACGACAGTGGTACCCCTTACGTTTTTTTTTTTGGGCGAAAAATTAAGTTTCTCCAATCTTCCCAAATTCTGATAGAGGGCCATGAGACTTAGACTTGAGTGCAAAAATGGAGGCTCTAGCCCCTTCCAGAGCTGAGATATCGAAACTCAAAAATTCGGGCCGAAAAAAAAACGACAGTGGTACCCCTTACGTTTTTTTTTTGGGCGAAAAATTAAGTTTCTCCAATCTTCCCAAATTCTGATAGAGGGCCATGAGACTCAGACCTGAGTGCAAAAATGGAGGCTCTAGCCCCTTCCAGAGCTGAGATATCGAAACTCAAAAATTCGGCCCGAAAAAAAAACGACAGTGGTACCCCTTACGTTTTTTTTTTTGGGCGAAAAATTAAGTTTCTCCAATCTTCCCAAATTCTGATAGAGGGCCATGAGACTTAGACTTGAGTGCAAAAATGGAGGCTCTAGCCCCTTCCAGAGCTGAGATATCGAAACTCAAAAATTCGGGCCGAAAAAAAACGACAGTGGTACCCCTTACGTTTTTTTTTTTGGGCGAAAAATTACGTTTCTCCAATCTTCCCAAATTCTGATAGAGGGCCATGAGACTTAGACCTGAGTGCAAAAATGGAGGCTCTAGCCCCTTCCAGAGCTGAGATATCGAAACTCAAAAATTCGGCCCGAAAAAAAAACGACAGTGGTACCCCTTACGTTTTTTTTTTTTGGGCGAAAAATTAAGTTTCTCCAATCTTCCCAAATTCTGATAGAGGGCCATGAGACTTAGACTTGAGTGCAAAAATGGAGGCTCTAGCCCCTTCCAGAGCTGAGATATCGAAACTCAAAAATTCGGGCCGAAAAAAAAACGACAGTGGTACCCCTTACGTTTTTTTTTTTGGGCGAAAAATTAAGTTTCTCCAATCTTCCCAAATTCTGATAGAGGGCCATGAGACTTAGACCTGAGTGCAAAAATGGAGGCTCTAGCCCCTTCCAGAGCTGAGATATCGAAACTCAAAAATTCGGCCCGAAAAAAAAACGACAGTGGTACCCCTTACGTTTTTTTTTTTGGGCGAAAAATTAAGTTTCTCCAATCTTCCCAAATTCTGATAGAGGGCCATGAGACTTAGACCTGAGTGCAAAAATGGAGGCTCTAGCCCCTTCCAGAGCTGAGATATCGAAACTCAAAAATTCGGCCCGAAAAAAAAACGACAGTGGTACCCCTTACGTTTTTTTTTTTGGGCGAAAAATTAAGTTTCTCCAATCTTCCCAAATTCTGATAGAGGGCCATGAGACTTAGACTTGAGTGCAAAAATGGAGGCTCTGGCCCCTTCCAGAGCTGAGATATCGAAACTCAAAAATTCGGGCCGAAAAAAAAACGACAGTGGTACCCCTTACGTTTTTTTTTTTGGGCGAAAAATTAAGTTTCTCCAATCTTCCCAAATTCTGATAGAGGGCCATGAGACTTAGACCTGAGTGCAAAAATGGAGGCTCTAGCCCCTTCCAGAGCTGAGATATCGAAACTCAAACATTCGGCCCGAAAAAAAAACGACAGTGGTACCCCTTACGTTTTTTTTTTTGGGCGAAAAATTAAGTTTCTCCAATCTTCCCAAATTCTGATAGAGGGCCATGAGACTTAGACTTGAGTGCAAAAATGGAGGCTCTAGCCCCTTCCAGAGCTGAGATATCGAAACTCAAAAATTCGGGCCGAAAAAAAAAACGACAGTGGTACCCCTTACGGTTTTTTTTTTGGGCGAAAAATTAAGTTTCTCCAATCTTCCCAAATTCTGATAGAGGGCCATGAGACTTAGACCTGAGTGCAAAAATGGAGGCTCTAGCCCCTTCCGGAGCTGAGATATCGAAACTCAAAAATTCGGCCCGAAAAAAAAACGACAGTGGTACCCCTTACGTTTTTTTTTTTTGGGCGAAAAATTAAGTTTCTCCAATCTTCCCAAATTCTGATAGAGGGCCATGAGACTTAGACTTGAGTGCAAAAATGGAGGCTCTAGCCCCTTCCAGAGCTGAGATATCGAAACTCAAAAATTCGGGCCGAAAAAAAAACGACAGTGGTACCCTTTACGTTTTTTTTTTTGGGCGAAAAATTAAGTTTCTCCAATCTTCCCAAATTCTGATAGAGGGCCATGAGACTTAGACCTGAGTGCAAAAATGGAGGCTCTAGCCCCTTCCAGAGCTGAGATATCGAAACTCAAAAATTCGGCCCGAAAAAAAAACGACAGTGGTACCCCTTACGTTTTTTTTTTTGGGCGAAAAATTAAGTTTCTCCAATCTTCCCAAATTCTGATAGAGGGCCATGAGACTTAGACTTGAGTGCAAAAATGGAGGCTCTAGCCCCTTCCAGAGCTGAGATATCGAAACTCAAAAATTCGGGCCGAAAAAAAACGACAGTGGTACCCCTTACGTTTTTTTTTTGGGCGAAAAATTAAGTTTCTCCAATCTTCCCAAATTCTGATAGAGGGCCATGAGACTTAGACCTGAGTGCAAAAATGGAGGCTCTAGCCCCTTCCAGAGCTGAGATATCGAAACTCAAAAATTCGGCCGGAAAAAAAAACGACAGTGGTACCCCTTACGTTTTTTTTTTTTGGGCGAAAAATTAAGTTTCTCCAATCTTCCCAAATTCTGATAGAGGGCCATGAGACTTAGACTTGAGTGCAAAAATGGAGGCTCTAGCCCCTTCCAGAGCTGAGATATCGAAACTCAAAAATTCGGGCCGAAAAAAAAACAACAGTGGTACCCCTTACGTTTTTTTTTTTGGGCGAAAAATTAAGTTTCTCCAATCTTCCCAAATTCTGATAGAGGGCCATGAGACTTAGACCTGAGTGCAAAAATGGAGGCTCTAGCCCCTTCCAGAGCTGAGATATCGAAACTCAAAAATTCGGCCCGAAAAAAAAACGACAGTGGTACCCCTTACGTTTTTTTTTTTTGGGCGAAAAATTAAGTTTCTCCAATCTTCCCAAATTCTGATAGAGGGCCATGAGACTTAGACTTGAGTGCAAAAATGGAGGCTCTAGCCCCTTCCAGAGCTGAGATATCGAAACTCAAAAATTCGGGCCGAAAAAAAAACGACAGTGGTACCCCTTACGTTTTTTTTTTTGGGCGAAAAATTAAGTTTCTCCAATCTTCCCAAATTCTGATAGAGGGCCATGAGACTTAGACTTGAGTGCAAAAATGGAGGCTCTAGCCCCTTCCAGAGCTGAGATATCGAAACTCAAAAATTCGGCCGAAAAAAAAACGACAGTGGTACCCCTTACGTTTTTTTTTTTGGGCGAAAAATTAAGTTTCTCCAATCTTCCCAAATTCTGATAGAGGGCCATGAGACTTAGACTTGAGTGCAAAAATGGAGGCTCTAGCCCCTTCCAGAGCTGAGATATCGAAACTCAAAAATTCGGGCCGAAAAAAAAACGACAGTGGTACCCCTTACGTTTTTTTTTTTGGGCGAAAAATTAAGTTTCTCCAATCTTCCCAAATTCTGATAGAGGGCCATGAGACTTAGACCTGAGTGCAAAAATGGAGGCTCTAGCCCCTTCCAGAGCTGAGATATCGAAACTCAAAAATTCGGCCCGAAAAAAAAACGACAGTGGTACCCCTTACGTTTTTTTTTTTTGGGCGAAAAATTAAGTTTCTCCAATCTTCCCAAATTCTGATAGAGGGCCATGAGACTTAGACTTGAGTGCAAAAATGGAGGCTCTAGCCCCTTCCAGAGCTGAGATATCGAAACTCAAAAATTCGGGCCGAAAAAAAAAACGACAGTGGTACCCCTTACGTTTTTTTTTTGGGCGAAAAATTAAGTTTCTCCAATCTTCCCAAATTCTGATAGAGGGCCATGGGACTTAGACCTGAGTGCAAAAATGGAGGCTCTAGCCCCTTCCAGAGCTGAGATATCGAAACTCAAAAATTCGGCCCGAAAAAAAAACGACAGTGGTACCCCTTACGTTTTTTTTTTTGGGCGAAAAATTAAGTTTCTCCAATCTTCCCAAATTCTGATAGAGGGCCATGAGACTTAGACTTGAGTGCAAAAATGGAGGCTCTAGCCCCTTCCAGAGCTGAGATATCGAAACTCAAAAATTCGGGCCGAAAAAAAAAACGACAGTGGTACCCCTTACGTTTTTTTTTTGGGCGAAAAATTAAGTTTCTCCAATCTTCCCAAATTCTGATAGAGGGCCATGGGACTTAGACCTGAGTGCAAAAATGGAGGCTCTAGCCCCTTCCAGAGCTGAGATATCGAAACTCAAAAATTCGGCCCGAAAAAAAAACGACAGTGGTACCCCTTACGTTTTTTTTTTTTGGGCGAAAAATAAAGTTTCTCCAATCTTCCCAAATTCTGATAGAGGGCCATGAGACTTAGACCTGAGTGCAAAAATGGAGGCTCTAGCCCCTTCCAGAGCTGAGATATCGAAACTCAAAAATTCGGCCCGAAAAAAAAACGACAGTGGTACCCCTTACGTTTTTTTTTTTGGGCGAAAAATTAAGTTTCTCCAATCTTCCCAAATTCTGATAGAGGGCCATGAGACTTAGACTTGAGTGCAAAAATGGAGGCTCTAGCCCCTTCCAGAGCTGAGATATCGAAACTCAAAAATTCGGGCCGAAAAAAAACGACAGTGGTACCCCTTACGTTTTTTTTTTTTGGGCGAAAAATTAAGTTTCTCCAATCTTCCCAAATTCTGATAGAGGGCCATGAGACTTAGACCTGAGTGCAAAAATGGAGGCTCTAGCCCCTTCCAGAGCTGAGATATCGAAACTCAAAAATTCGGCCCGAAAAAAAAACGACAGTGGTACCCCTTACGTTTTTTTTTTTTGGGCAAAAAATAAAGTTTCTCCAATCTTCCCAAATTCTGATAGAGGGCCATGAGACTTAGACCTGAGTGCAAAAATGGAGGCTCTAGCCCCTTCCAGAGCTGAGATATCGAAACTCAAAAATTCGGCCCGAAAAAAAAACGACAGTGGTACCCCTTACGTTTTTTTTTTTTGGGCGAAAAATTAAGTTTCTCCAATCTTCCCAAATTCTGATAGAGGGCCATGAGACTTAGACTTGAGTGCAAAAATGGAGGCTCTAGCCCCTTCCAGAGCTGAGATATCGAAACTCAAAAATTCGGGCCGAAAAAAAAACGACAGTGGTACCCCTTACGTTTTTTTTTTTTGGGCGAAAAATTAAGTTTCTCCAATCTTCCCAAATTCTGATAGAGGGCCATGAGACTTAGACCTGAGTGCAAAAATGGAGGCTCTAGCCCCTTCCAGAGCTGAGATATCGAAACTCAAAAATTCGGCCCGAAAAAAAAACGACAGTGGTACCCCTTACGTTTTTTTTTTTTGGGCGAAAAATTAAGTTTCTCCAATCTTCCCAAATTCTGATAGAGGGCCATGAGACTTAGACTTGAGTGCAAAAATGGAGGCTCTAGCCCCTTCCAGAGCTGAGATATCGAAACTCAAAAATTCGGGCCGAAAAAAAAATGACAGTGGTACCCCTTACGTTTTTTTTTTTGGGCGAAAAATTAAGTTTCTCCAATCTTCCCAAATTCTGATAGAGGGCCATGAGACTTAGACCTGAGTGCAAAAATGGAGGCTCTAGCCCCTTCCAGAGCTGAGATATCGAAACTCAAAAATTCGGCCCGAAAAAAAAACGACAGTGGTACCCCTTACGTTTTTTTTTTTTGGGCGAAAAATTAAGTTTCTCCAATCTTCCCTAATTCTGATAGAGGGCCATGAGACTTAGACTTGAGTGCAAAAATGGAGGCTCTAGCCCCTTCCAGAGCTGAGATATCGAAACTCAAAAATTCGGGCCGAAAAAAAAACGACAGTGGTACCCCTTACGTTTTTTTTTTTGGGCGAAAAATTAAGTTTCTCCAATCTTCCCAAATTCTGATAGAGGGCCATGAGACTTAGACTTGAGTGCAAAAATGGAGGCTCTAGCCCCTTCCAGAGCTGAGATATCGAAACTCAAAAATTCGGGCCGAAAAAAAAACGACAGTGGTACCCCTTACGTTTTTTTTTTTGGGCGAAAAATTAAGTTTCTCCAATCTTCCCAAATTCTGATAGAGGGCCATGAGACTTAGACTTGAGTGCAAAAATGGAGGCTCTAGCCCCTTCCAGAGCTGAGATATCGAAACTCAAAAATTCGGGCCGAAAAAAAAACGACAGTGGTACCCCTTACGTTTTTTTTTTTTGGGCGAAAAATTAAGTTTCTCCAATCTTCCCAAATTCTGATAGAGGGCCATGAGACTTAGACCTGAGTGCAAAAATGGAGGCTCTAGCCCCTTCCAGAGCTGAGATATCAAAACTCAAAAATTCGGCCCGAAAAACTCAAGTCTAAGTCTCAGTGGTTTTTTTTTTTTGGGCGAAAAATTAAGTTTCTCCAATCTTCCCAAATTCTGATAGAGGGCCATGAGACTTAGACTTGAGTGCAAAAATGGAGGCTCTAGCCCCTTCCAGAGCTGAGATATCGAAACTCAAAAATTCGGGCCGAAAAAAAAACGACAGTGGTACCCCTTACGTTTTTTTTTTTGGGCGAAAAATTAAGTTTCTCCAATCTTCCCAAATTCTGATAGAGGGCCATGAGACTTAGACCTGAGTGCAAAAATGGAGGCTCTAGCCCCTTCCAGAGCTGAGATATCGAAACTCAAAAATTCGGCCCGAAAAAAAAACGACAGTGGTACCCCTTACGTTTTTTTTTTTTGGGCGAAAAATTAAGTTTCTCCAATCTTCCCAAATTCTGATAGAGGGCCATGAGACTTAGACTTGAGTGCAAAAATGGAGGCTCTAGCCCCTTCCAGAGCTGAGATATCGAAACTCAAAAATTCGGGCCGAAAAAAAAACGACAGTGGTACCCCTTACGTTTTTTTTTTTGGGCGAAAAATTAAGTTTCTCCAATCTTCCCAAATTCTGATAGAGGGCCATGAGACTTAGACCTGAGTGCAAAAATGGAGGCTCTAGCCCCTTCCAGAGCTGAGATATCGAAACTCAAAAATTCCGCCCGAAAAAAAAACGACAGTGGTACCCCTTACGTTTTTTTTTTGGGGCGAAAAATTAAGTTTCTCCAATCTTCCCAAATTCTGATAGAGGGCCATGAGACTTAGACTTGAGTGCAAAAATGGAGGCTCTAGCCCCTTCCAGAGCTGAGATATCGAAACTCAAAAATTCGGGCCGAAAAAAAAACGACAGTGGTACCCCTTACGTTTTTTTTTTTGGGCGAAAAATTAAGTTTCTCCAATCTTCCCAAATTCTGATAGAGGGCCATGAGACTTAGACTTGAGTGCAAAAATGGAGGCTCTAGCCCCTTCCAGAGCTGAGATATCGAAACTCAAAAATTCGGGCCGAAAAAAAAACGACAGTGGTACCCCTTACGTTTTTTTTTGGGGGCGAAAAATTAAGTTTCTCCAATCTTCCCAAATTCTGATAGAGGGCCATGAGACTTAGACCTGAGTGCAAAAATGGAGGCTCTAGCCCCTTCCAGAGCTGAGATATCGAAACTCAAAAATTCGGCCCGAAAAAAAAACGACAGTGGTACCCCTTACGTTTTTTTTTTTTGGGCGAAAAATTAAGTTTCTCCAATCTTCCCAAATTCTGATAGAGGGCCATGAGACTTAGACTTGAGTGCAAAAATGGAGGCTCTAGCCCCTTCCAGAGCTGAGATATCGAAACTCAAAAATTCGGGCCGAAAAAAAAACGACAGTGGTACCCCTTACGTTTTTTTTTTGGGGCGAAAAATTAAGTTTCTCCAATCTTCCCAAATTCTGATAGAGGGCCATGAGACTTAGACTTGAGTGCAAAAATGGAGGCTCTAGCCCCTTCCAGAGCTGAGATATCGAAACTCAAAAATTCGGCCCGAAAAAAAAACGACAGTGGTACCCCTTACGTTTTTTTTTTTTGGGCGAAAAATTAAGTTTCTCCAATCTTCCCAAATTCTGATAGAGGGCCATGAGACTTAGACTTGAGTGCAAAAATGGAGGCTCTAGCCCCTTCCAGAGCTGAGATATCGAAACTCAAAAATTCGGGCCGAAAAAAAAACGACAGTGGTACCCCTTACGTTTTTTTTTTTGGGCAAAAAATTAAGTTTCTCCAATCTTCCCAAATTCTGATAGAGGGCCATGAGACTTAGACCTGAGTGCAAAAATGGAGGCTCTAGCCCCTTCCAGAGCTGAGATATCGAAACTCAAAAATTCGGCCCGAAAAAAAAACGACAGTGGTACCCCTTACGTTTTTTTTTTTGGGCGAAAAATTAAGTTTCTCCAATCTTCCCAAATTCTGATAGAGGGCCATGAGACTTAGACTTGAGTGCAAAAATGGAGGCTCTAGCCCCATCCAGAGCTGAGATATCGAAACTCAAAAATTCGGGCCGAAAAAAAAACGACAGTGGTACCCCTTACGTTTTTTTTTTTGGGGCGAAAAATTAAGTTTCTCCAATCTTCCCAAATTCTGATAGAGGGCCATGAGACTTAGACCTGAGTGCAAAAATGGAGGCTCTAGCCCCTTCCAGAGCTGAGATATCGAAACTCAAAAATTCGGCCCGAAAAAAAAACGACAGTGGTACCCCTTACGTTTTTTTTTTTGGGCGAAAAATTAAGTTTCTCCAATCTTCCCAAATTCTGATAGAGGGCCATGAGACTTAGACTTGAGTGCAAAAATGGAGGCTCTAGCCCCTTCCAGAGCTGAGATATCGAAACTCAAAAATTCGGGCCGAAAAAAAACGACAGTGGTACCCCTTACGTTTTTTTTTTTGGGCGAAAAATTAAGTTTCTCCAATCTTCCCAAATTCTGATAGAGGGCCATGAGACTTAGACCTGAGTGCAAAAATGGAGGCTCTAGCCCCTTCCAGAGCTGAGATATCGAAACTCAAAAATTCGGCCCGAAAAAAAAACGACAGTGGTACCCCTTACGTTTTTTTTTTTTGGGCGAAAAATTTAGTTTCTCCAATCTTCCCAAATTCTGATAGAGGGCCATGAGACTTAGACTTGAGTGCAAAAATGGAGGCTCTAGCCCCTTCCAGAGCTGAGATATCGAAACTCAAAAATTCGGGCCGAAAAAAAAACGACAGTGGTACCCCTTACGTTTTTTTTTTTGGGCGAAAAATTAAGTTTCTCCAATCTTCCCAAATTCTGATAGAGGGCCATGAGACTTAGACCTGAGTGCAAAAATTGAGGCTCTAGCCCCTTCCAGAGCTGAGATATCGAAACTCAAAAATTCGGCCCGAAAAAAAAACGACAGTGGTACCCCTTACGTTTTTTTTTTTTGGGCGAAAAATTAAGTTTCTCCAATCTTCCCAAATTCTGATAGAGGGCCATGAGACTTAGACTTGAGTGCAAAAATGGAGGCTCTAGCCCCTTCCAGAGCTGAGATATCGAAACTCAAAAATTCGGGCCGAAAAAAAAACGACAGTGGTACCCCTTACGTTTTTTTTTGTTGGGCGAAAAATTAAGTTTCTCCAATCTTCCCAAATTCTGATAGAGGGCCATGAGACTTAGACCTGAGTGCAAAAATGGAGGCTCTAGCCCCTTCCAGAGCTGAGATATCGAAACTCAAAAATTCGGCCCGAAAAAAAAACGACAATGGTACCCCTTACGTTTTTTTTTTTTGGGCGAAAAATTAAGTTTCTCCAATCTTCCCAAATTCTGATAGAGGGCCATGAGACTTAGACCTGAGTGCAAAAATGGAGGCTCTAGCCCCTTCCAGAGCTGAGATATCGAAACTCAAAAATTCGGCCCGAAAAAAAAACGACAGTGGTACCCCTTACGTTTTTTTTTTTTGGGCGAAAAATTAAGTTTCTCCAATCTTCCCAAATTCTGATAGAGGGCCATGAGACTTAGACTTGAGTGCAAAAATGGAGGCTCTAGCCCCTTCCAGAGCTGAGATATCGAAACTCAAAAATTCGGGCCGAAAAAAAAACGACAGTGGTACCCCTTACGTTTTTTTTTTGGGCGAAAAATTAAGTTTCTCCAATCTTCCCAAATTCTGATAGAGGGCCATGAGACTTAGACCTGAGTGCAAAAATGGAGGCTCTAGCCCCTTCCAGAGCTGAGATATCGAAACTCAAAAATTCGGACGGAAAAAAAAACGACAGTGGTACCCCTTACGTTTTTTTTTTTGGGCGAAAAATTAAGTTTCTCCAATCTTCCCAAATTCTGATAGAGGGCCATGAGACTTAGACTTGAGTGCAAAAATGGAGGCTCTGGCCCCTTCCAGAGCTGAGATATCGAAACTCAAAAATTCGGGCCGAAAAAAAAACGACAGTGGTACCCCTTACGTTTTTTTTTTTGGGCGAAAAATTAAGTTTCTCCAATCTTCCCAAATTCTGATAGAGGGCCATGAGACTTAGACCTGAGTGCAAAAATGGAGGCTCTAGCCCCTTCCAGAGCTGAGATATCAAAACTCAAAAATTCGGCCCGAAAAACTCAAGTCTAAGTCTCAGTGGTTTTTTTTTTTTGGGCGAAAAATTAAGTTTCTCCAATCTTCCCAAATTCTGATAGAGGGCCATGAGACTTAGACTTGAGTGCAAAAATGGAGGCTCTAGCCCCTTCCAGAGCTGAGATATCGAAACTCAAAAATTCGGGCCGAAAAAAAAACGACAGTGGTACCCCTTACGTTTTTTTTTTTGGGCGAAAAATTAAGTTTCTCCAATCTTCCCAAATTCTGATAGAGGGCCATGAGACTTAGACCTGAGTGCAAAAATGGAGGCTCTAGCCCCTTCCAGAGCTGAGATATCGAAACTCAAAAATTCGGCCCGAAAAAAAAACGACAGTGGTACCCCTTACGTTTTTTTTTTTTGGGCGAAAAATTAAGTTTCTCCAATCTTCCCAAATTCTGATAGAGGGCCATGAGACTTAGACTTGAGTGCAAAAATGGAGGCTCTAGCCCCTTCCAGAGCTGAGATATCGAAACTCAAAAATTCGGGCCGAAAAAAAAAACGACAGTGGTACCCCTTACGTTTTTTTTTTTGGGCGAAAAATTAAGTTTCTCCAATCTTCCCAAATTCTGATAGAGGGCCATGAGACTTAGACCTGAGTGCAAAAATGGAGGCTCTAGCCCCTTCCAGAGCTGAGATATCGAAACTCAAAAATTCCGCCCGAAAAAAAAACGACAGTGGTACCCCTTACGTTTTTTTTTTTGGGCGAAAAATTAAGTTTCTCCAATCTTCCCAAATTCTGATAGAGGGCCATGAGACTTAGACTTGAGTGCAAAAATGGAGGCTCTAGCCCCTTCCAGAGCTGAGATATCGAAACTCAAAAATTCGGGCCGAAAAAAAAACGACAGTGGTACCCCTTACGTTTTTTTTTTTGGGCGAAAAATTAAGTTTCTCCAATCTTCCCAAATTCTGATAGAGGGCCATGAGACTTAGACTTGAGTGCAAAAATGGAGGCTCTAGCCCCTTCCAGAGCTGAGATATCGAAACTCAAAAATTCGGGCCGAAAAAAAAACGACAGTGGTACCCCTTACGTTTTTTTTTTTGGGCGAAAAATTAAGTTTCTCCAATCTTCCCAAATTCTGATAGAGGGCCATGAGACTTAGACTTGAGTGCAAAAATGGAGGCTCTAGCCCCTTCCAGAGCTGAGATATCGAAACTCAAAAATTCGGGCCGAAAAAAAAACGACAGTGGTACCCCTTACGTTTTTTTTTTGTTGGGCGAAAAATTAAGTTTCTCCAATCTTCCCAAATTCTGATAGAGGGCCATGAGACTTAGACCTGAGTGCAAAAATGGAGGCTCTAGCCCCTTCCAGAGCTGAGATATCGAAACTCAAAAATTCGGCCCGAAAAAAAAACGACAGTGGTACCCCTTACGTTTTTTTTTTTTGGGCGAAAAATTAAGTTTCTCCAATCTTCCCAAATTCTGATAGAGGGCCATGAGACTTAGACTTGAGTGCAAAAATGGAGGCTCTAGCCCGTTCCAGAGCTGAGATATCGAAACTCAAAAATTCGGGCCGAAAAAAAACGACAGTGGTACCCCTTACGTTTTTTTTTTTTGGGCGAAAAATTAAGTTTCTCCAATCTTCCCAAATTCTGATAGAGGGCCATGAGACTTAGACCTGAGTGCAAAAATGGAGGCTCTAGCCCCTTCCAGAGCTGAGATATCGAAACTCAAAAATTCGGCCCGAAAAAAAAACGACAGTGGTACCCCTTACGTTTTTTTTTTTTGGGCGAAAAATTAAGTTTCTCCAATCTTCCCAAATTCTGATAGAGGGCCATGAGACTTAGACTTGAGTGCAAAAATGGAGGCTCTAGCCCCTTCCAGAGCTGAGATATCGAAACTCAAAAATTCGGGCCGAAAAAAAACGACAGTGGTACCCCTTACGTTTTTTTTTTTTGGGCGAAAAATAAAGTTTCTCCAATCTTCCCAAATTCTGATAGAGGGCCATGAGACTTAGACCTGAGTGCAAAAATGGAGGCTCTAGCCCCTTCCAGAGCTGAGATATCGAAACTCAAAAATTCGGCCCGAAAAAAAAACGACAGTGGTACCCCTTACGTTTTTTTTTTTGGGCGAAAAATTAAGTTTCTCCAATCTTCCCAAATTCTGATAGAGGGCCATGAGACTTAGACCTGAGTGCAAAAATGGAGGCTCTAGCCCCTTCCAGAGCTGAGATATCGAAACTCAAAAATTCGGCCCGAAAAAAAAACGACAGTGGTACCCCTTACGTTTTTTTTTTTTGGGCGAAAAATTAAGTTTCTCCAATCTTCCCAAATTCTGATAGAGGGCCATGAGACTTAGACTTGAGTGCAAAAATGGAGGCTCTAGCCCCTTCCAGAGCTGAGATATCGAAACTCAAAAATTCGGGCCGAAAAAAAAACGACAGTGGTACCCCTTACGTTTTTTTTTTTGGGCGAAAAATTAAGTTTCTCCAATCTTCCCAAATTCTGATAGAGGGCCATGAGACTTAGACCTGAGTGCAAAAATGGAGGCTCTAGCCCCTTCCAGAGCTGAGATATCGAAACTCAAAAATTCGGCCCGAAAAAAAAACGACAGTGGTACCCCTTACGTTTTTTTTTTTTGGGCGAAAAATTAAGTTTCTCCAATCTTCCCAAATTCTGATAGAGGGCCATGAGACTTAGACTTGAGTGCAAAAATGGAGGCTCTAGCCCCTTCCAGAGCTGAGATATCGAAACTCAAAAATTCGGGCCGAAAAAAAAACGACAGTGGTACCCCTTACGTTTTTTTTTTGGGCGAAAAATTAAGTTTCTCCAATCTTCCCAAATTCTGATAGAGGGCCATGAGACTTAGACCTGAGTGCAAAAATGGAGGCTCTAGCCCCTTCCAGAGCTGAGATATCGAAACTCAAAAATTCGGCCGGAAAAAAAAACGACAGTGGTACCCCTTACGTTTTTTTTTTTGGGCGAAAAATTAAGTTTCTCCAATCTTCCCAAATTCTGATAGAGGGCCATGAGACTTAGACTTGAGTGCAAAAATGGAGGCTCTGGCCCCTTCCAGAGCTGAGATATCGAAACTCAAAAATTCGGGCCGAAAAAAAAACGACAGTGGTACCCCTTACGTTTTTTTTTTTGGGCGAAAAATTAAGTTTCTCCAATCTTCCCAAATTCTGATAGAGGGCCATGAGACTTAGACCTGAGTGCAAAAATGGAGGCTCTAGCCCCTTCCAGAGCTGAGATATCAAAACTCAAAAATTCGGCCCGAAAAACTCAAGTCTAAGTCTCAGTGGTTTTTTTTTTTTGGGCGAAAAATTAAGTTTCTCCAATCTTCCCAAATTCTGATAGAGGGCCATGAGACTTAGACTTGAGTGCAAAAATGGAGGCTCTAGCCCCTTCCAGAGCTGAGATATCGAAACTCAAAAATTCGGGCCGAAAAAAAAACGACAGTGGTACCCCTTACGTTTTTTTTTTTGGGCGAAAAATTAAGTTTCTCCAATCTTCCCAAATTCTGATAGAGGGCCATGAGACTTAGACCTGAGTGCAAAAATGGAGGCTCTAGCCCCTTCCAGAGCTGAGATATCGAAACTCAAAAATTCGGCCCGAAAAAAAAACGACAGTGGTACCCCTTACGTTTTTTTTTTTTGGGCGAAAAATTAAGTTTCTCCAATCTTCCCAAATTCTGATAGAGGGCCATGAGACTTAGACTTGAGTGCAAAAATGGAGGCTCTAGCCCCTTCCAGAGCTGAGATATCGAAACTCAAAAATTCGGGCCGAAAAAAAAAAACGACAGTGGTACCCCTTACGTTTTTTTTTTTGGGCGAAAAATTAAGTTTCTCCAATCTTCCCAAATTCTGATAGAGGGCCATGAGACTTAGACCTGAGTGCAAAAATGGAGGCTCTAGCCCCTTCCAGAGCTGAGATATCGAAACTCAAAAATTCCGCCCGAAAAAAAAACGACAGTGGTACCCCTTACGTTTTTTTTTTGGGCGAAAAATTAAGTTTCTCCAATCTTCCCAAATTCTGATAGAGGGCCATGAGACTTAGACTTGAGTGCAAAAATGGAGGCTCTAGCCCCTTCCAGAGCTGAGATATCGAAACTCAAAAATTCGGGCCGAAAAAAAAACGACAGTGGTACCCCTTACGTTTTTTTTTTTGGGCGAAAAATTAAGTTTCTCCAATCTTCCCAAATTCTGATAGAGGGCCATGAGACTTAGACTTGAGTGCAAAAATGGAGGCTCTAGCCCCTTCCAGAGCTGAGATATCGAAACTCAAAAATTCGGGCCGAAAAAAAAACGACAGTGGTACCCCTTACGTTTTTTTTTTTGGGCGAAAAATTAAGTTTCTCCAATCTTCCCAAATTCTGATAGAGGGCCATGAGACTTAGACTTGAGTGCAAAAATGGAGGCTCTAGCCCCTTCCAGAGCTGAGATATCGAAACTCAAAAATTCGGGCCGAAAAAAAAACGACAGTGGTACCCCTTACGTTTTTTTTGGGGGGCGAAAAATTAAGTTTCTCCAATCTTCCCAAATTCTGATAGAGGGCCATGAGACTTAGACCTGAGTGCAAAAATGGAGGCTCTAGCCCCTTCCAGAGCTGAGATATCGAAACTCAAAAATTCGGCCCGAAAAAAAAACGACAGTGGTACCCCTTACGTTTTTTTTTTTTGGGCGAAAAATTAAGTTTCTCCAATCTTCCCAAATTCTGATAGAGGGCCATGAGACTTAGACTTGAGTGCAAAAATGGAGGCTCTAGCCCCTTCCAGAGCTGAGATATCGAAACTCAAAAATTCGGGCCGAAAAAAAAACGACAGTGGTACCCCTTACGTTTTTTTTTTGGGGCGAAAAATTAAGTTTCTCCAATCTTCCCAAATTCTGATAGAGGGCCATGAGACTTAGACTTGAGTGCAAAAATGGAGGCTCTAGCCCCTTCCAGAGCTGAGATATCGAAACTCAAAAATTCGGCCCGAAAAAAAAACGACAGTGGTACCCCTTACGTTTTTTTTTTTTGGGCGAAAAATTAAGTTTCTCCAATCTTCCCAAATTCTGATAGAGGGCCATGAGACTTAGACTTGAGTGCAAAAATGGAGGCTCTAGCCCCTTCCAGAGCTGAGATATCGAAACTCAAAAATTCGGGCCGAAAAAAAAACGACAGTGGTACCCCTTACGTTTTTTTTTTTTGGGCAAAAAATTAAGTTTCTCCAATCTTCCCAAATTCTGATAGAGGGCCATGAGACTTAGACCTGAGTGCAAAAATGGAGGCTCTAGCCCCTTCCAGAGCTGAGATATCGAAACTCAAAAATTCGGCCCGAAAAAAAAACGACAGTGGTACCCCTTACGTTTTTTTTTTTTGGGCGAAAAATTAAGTTTCTCCAATCTTCCCAAATTCTGATAGAGGGCCATGAGACTTAGACTTGAGTGCAAAAATGGAGGCTCTAGCCCCATCCAGAGCTGAGATATCGAAACTCAAAAATTCGGGCCGAAAAAAAAACGACAGTGGTACCCCTTACGTTTTTTTTTTTGGGGCGAAAAATTAAGTTTCTCCAATCTTCCCAAATTCTGATAGAGGGCCATGAGACTTAGACCTGAGTGCAAAAATGGAGGCTCTAGCCCCTTCCAGAGCTGAGATATCGAAACTCAAAAATTCGGCCCGAAAAAAAAACGACAGTGGTACCCCTTACGTTTTTTTTTTTGGGCGAAAAATTAAGTTTCTCCAATCTTCCCAAATTCTGATAGAGGGCCATGAGACTTAGACTTGAGTGCAAAAATGGAGGCTCTAGCCCCTTCCAGAGCTGAGATATCGAAACTCAAAAATTCGGGCCGAAAAAAAACGACAGTGGTACCCCTTACGTTTTTTTTTTTGGGCGAAAAATTAAGTTTCTCCAATCTTCCCAAATTCTGATAGAGGGCCATGAGACTTAGACCTGAGTGCAAAAATGGAGGCTCTAGCCCCTTCCAGAGCTGAGATATCGAAACTCAAAAATTCGGCCCGAAAAAAAAACGACAGTGGTACCCCTTACGTTTTTTTTTTTTGGGCGAAAAATTAAGTTTCTCCAATCTTCCCAAATTCTGATAGAGGGCCATGAGACTTAGACCTGAGTGCAAAAATGGAGGCTCTAGCCCCTTCCAGAGCTGAGATATCGAAACTCAAAAATTCGGCCCGAAAAAAAAACGACAGTGGTACCCCTTACGTTTTTTTTTTTTGGGCGAAAAATTAAGTTTCTCCAATCTTCCCAAATTCTGATAGAGGGCCATGAGACTTAGACTTGAGTGCAAAAATGGAGGCTCTAGCCCCTTCCAGAGCTGAGATATCGAAACTCAAAAATTCGGGCCGAAAAAAAAACGACAGTGGTACCCCTTACGTTTTTTTTTTTGGGCGAAAAATTAAGTTTCTCCAATCTTCCCAAATTCTGATAGAGGGCCATGAGACTTAGACCTGAGTGCAAAAATGGAGGCTCTAGCCCCTTCCAGAGCTGAGATATCGAAACTCAAAAATTCGGCCCGAAAAAAAAACGACAGTGGTACCCCTTACGTTTTTTTTTTTTGGGCGAAAAATTAAGTTTCTCCAATCTTCCCAAATTCTGATAGAGGGCCATGAGACTTAGACTTGAGTGCAAAAATGGAGGCTCTAGCCCCTTCCAGAGCTGAGATATCGAAACTCAAAAATTCGGGCCGAAAAAAAAACGACAGTGGTACCCCTTACGTTTTTTTTTTGGGCGAAAAATTAAGTTTCTCCAATCTTCCCAAATTCTGATAGAGGGCCATGAGACTTAGACCTGAGTGCAAAAATGGAGGCTCTAGCCCCTTCCAGAGCTGAGATATCGAAACTCAAAAATTCGGCCGGAAAAAAAAACGACAGTGGTACCCCTTACGTTTTTTTTTTTGGGCGAAAAATTAAGTTTCTCCAATCTTCCCAAATTCTGATAGAGGGCCATGAGACTTAGACTTGAGTGCAAAAATGGAGGCTCTGGCCCCTTCCAGAGCTGAGATATCGAAACTCAAAAATTCGGGCCGAAAAAAAAACGACAGTGGTACCCCTTACGTTTTTTTTTTTGGGCGAAAAATTAAGTTTCTCCAATCTTCCCAAATTCTGATAGAGGGCCATGAGACTTAGACCTGAGTGCAAAAATGGAGGCTCTAGCCCCTTCCAGAGCTGAGATATCAAAACTCAAAAATTCGGCCCGAAAAACTCAAGTCTAAGTCTCAGTGGTTTTTTTTTTTTGGGCGAAAAATTAAGTTTCTCCAATCTTCCCAAATTCTGATAGAGGGCCATGAGACTTAGACTTGAGTGCAAAAATGGAGGCTCTAGCCCCTTCCAGAGCTGAGATATCGAAACTCAAAAATTCGGGCCGAAAAAAAAACGACAGTGGTACCCCTTACGTTTTTTTTTTTGGGCGAAAAATTAAGTTTCTCCAATCTTCCCAAATTCTGATAGAGGGCCATGAGACTTAGACCTGAGTGCAAAAATGGAGGCTCTAGCCCCTTCCAGAGCTGAGATATCGAAACTCAAAAATTCGGCCCGAAAAAAAAACGACAGTGGTACCCCTTACGTTTTTTTTTTTTGGGCGAAAAATTAAGTTTCTCCAATCTTCCCAAATTCTGATAGAGGGCCATGAGACTTAGACTTGAGTGCAAAAATGGAGGCTCTAGCCCCTTCCAGAGCTGAGATATCGAAACTCAAAAATTCGGGCCGAAAAAAAAAAACGACAGTGGTACCCCTTACGTTTTTTTTTTTGGGCGAAAAATTAAGTTTCTCCAATCTTCCCAAATTCTGATAGAGGGCCATGAGACTTAGACCTGAGTGCAAAAATGGAGGCTCTAGCCCCTTCCAGAGCTGAGATATCGAAACTCAAAAATTCCGCCCGAAAAAAAAACGACAGTGGTACCCCTTACGTTTTTTTTTTGGGCGAAAAATTAAGTTTCTCCAATCTTCCCAAATTCTGATAGAGGGCCATGAGACTTAGACTTGAGTGCAAAAATGGAGGCTCTAGCCCCTTCCAGAGCTGAGATATCGAAACTCAAAAATTCGGGCCGAAAAAAAAACGACAGTGGTACCCCTTACGTTTTTTTTTTTGGGCGAAAAATTAAGTTTCTCCAATCTTCCCAAATTCTGATAGAGGGCCATGAGACTTAGACTTGAGTGCAAAAATGGAGGCTCTAGCCCCTTCCAGAGCTGAGATATCGAAACTCAAAAATTCGGGCCGAAAAAAAAACGACAGTGGTACCCCTTACGTTTTTTTTTTTGGGCGAAAAATTAAGTTTCTCCAATCTTCCCAAATTCTGATAGAGGGCCATGAGACTTAGACTTGAGTGCAAAAATGGAGGCTCTAGCCCCTTCCAGAGCTGAGATATCGAAACTCAAAAATTCGGGCCGAAAAAAAAACGACAGTGGTACCCCTTACGTTTTTTTTGGGGGGCGAAAAATTAAGTTTCTCCAATCTTCCCAAATTCTGATAGAGGGCCATGAGACTTAGACCTGAGTGCAAAAATGGAGGCTCTAGCCCCTTCCAGAGCTGAGATATCGAAACTCAAAAATTCGGCCCGAAAAAAAAACGACAGTGGTACCCCTTACGTTTTTTTTTTTTGGGCGAAAAATTAAGTTTCTCCAATCTTCCCAAATTCTGATAGAGGGCCATGAGACTTTAGACTTGAGTGCAAAAATGGAGGCTCTAGCCCCTTCCAGAGCTGAGATATCGAAACTCAAAAATTCGGGCCGAAAAAAAAACGACAGTGGTACCCCTTACGTTTTTTTTTTGGGGCGAAAAATTAAGTTTCTCCAATCTTCCCAAATTCTGATAGAGGGCCATGAGACTTAGACTTGAGTGCAAAAATGGAGGCTCTAGCCCCTTCCAGAGCTGAGATATCGAAACTCAAAAATTCGGCCCGAAAAAAAAACGACAGTGGTACCCCTTACGTTTTTTTTTTTTGGGCGAAAAATTAAGTTTCTCCAATCTTCCCAAATTCTGATAGAGGGCCATGAGACTTAGACTTGAGTGCAAAAATGGAGGCTCTAGCCCCTTCCAGAGCTGAGATATCGAAACTCAAAAATTCGGGCCGAAAAAAAAACGACAGTGGTACCCCTTACGTTTTTTTTTTTTGGGCAAAAAATTAAGTTTCTCCAATCTTCCCAAATTCTGATAGAGGGCCATGAGACTTAGACCTGAGTGCAAAAATGGAGGCTCTAGCCCCTTCCAGAGCTGAGATATCGAAACTCAAAAATTCGGCCCGAAAAAAAAACGACAGTGGTACCCCTTACGTTTTTTTTTTTTGGGCGAAAAATTAAGTTTCTCCAATCTTCCCAAATTCTGATAGAGGGCCATGAGACTTAGACTTGAGTGCAAAAATGGAGGCTCTAGCCCCATCCAGAGCTGAGATATCGAAACTCAAAAATTCGGGCCGAAAAAAAAACGACAGTGGTACCCCTTACGTTTTTTTTTTTGGGGCGAAAAATTAAGTTTCTCCAATCTTCCCAAATTCTGATAGAGGGCCATGAGACTTAGACCTGAGTGCAAAAATGGAGGCTCTAGCCCCTTCCAGAGCTGAGATATCGAAACTCAAAAATTCGGCCCGAAAAAAAAACGACAGTGGTACCCCTTACGTTTTTTTTTTTGGGCGAAAAATTAAGTTTCTCCAATCTTCCCAAATTCTGATAGAGGGCCATGAGACTTAGACTTGAGTGCAAAAATGGAGGCTCTAGCCCCTTCCAGAGCTGAGATATCGAAACTCAAAAATTCGGGCCGAAAAAAAACGACAGTGGTACCCCTTACGTTTTTTTTTTTGGGCGAAAAATTAAGTTTCTCCAATCTTCCCAAATTCTGATAGAGGGCCATGAGACTTAGACCTGAGTGCAAAAATGGAGGCTCTAGCCCCTTCCAGAGCTGAGATATCGAAACTCAAAAATTCGGCCCGAAAAAAAAACGACAGTGGTACCCCTTACGTTTTTTTTTTTGGGCGAAAAATTAAGTTTCTCCAATCTTCCCAAATTCTGATAGAGGGCCATGAGACTTAGACTTGAGTGCAAAAATGGAGGCTCTAGCCCCTTCCAGAGCTGAGATATCGAAACTCAAAAATTCGGGCCGAAAAAAAAACGACAGTGGTACCCCTTACGTTTTTTTTTTTGGGCGAAAAATTACGTTTCTCCAATCTTCCCAAATTCTGATAGAGGGCCATGAGACTTAGACCTGAGTGCAAAAATGGAGGCTCTAGCCCCTTCCAGAGCTGAGATATCGAAACTCAAAAATTCGGCCCGAAAAAAAAACGACAGTGGTACCCCTTACGTTTTTTTTTTTTGGGCGAAAAATTTAGTTTCTCCAATCTTCCCAAATTCTGATAGAGGGCCATGAGACTTAGACCTGAGTGCAAAAATGGAGGCTCTAGCCCCTTCCAGAGCTGAGATATCGAAACTCAAAAATTCGGCCCGAAAAAAAAACGACAGTGGTACCCCTTACGTTTTTTTTTTTGGGCGAAAAATTAAGTTTCTCCAATCTTCCCAAATTCTGATAGAGGGCCATGAGACTTAGACTTGAGTGCAAAAATGGAGGCTCTAGCCCCTTCCAGAGCTGAGATATCGAAACTCAAAAATTCGGGCCGAAAAAAAAACGACAGTGGTACCCCTTACGTTTTTTTTTTTGGGCGAAAAATTACGTTTCTCCAATCTTCCCAAATTCTGATAGAGGGCCATGAGACTTAGACCTGAGTGCAAAAATGGAGGCTCTAGCCCCTTCCAGAGCTGAGATATCGAAACTCAAAAATTCGGCCCGAAAAAAAAACGACAGTGGTACCCCTTACGTTTTTTTTTTTTGGGCGAAAAATTAAGTTTCTCCAATCTTCCCAAATTCTGATAGAGGGCCATGAGACTTAGACTTGAGTGCAAAAATGGAGGCTCTAGCCCCTTCCAGAGCTGAGATATCGAAACTCAAAAATTCGGGCCGAAAAAAAACGACAGTGGTACCCCTTACGTTTTTTTTTTTGGGCGAAAAATTAAGTTTCTCCAATCTTCCCAAATTCTGATAGAGGGCCATGAGACTTAGACCTGAGTGCAAAAATGGAGGCTCTAGCCCCTTCCAGAGCTGAGATATCGAAACTCAAAAATTCGGCCCGAAAAAAAAACGACAGTGGTACCCCTTACGTTTTTTTTTTTTGGGCGAAAAATTAAGTTTCTCCAATCTTCCCAAATTCTGATAGAGGGCCATGAGACTTAGACCTGAGTGCAAAAATGGAGGCTCTAGCCCCTTCCAGAGCTGAGATATCGAAACTCAAAAATTCGGCCCGAAAAAAAAACGACAGTGGTACCCCTTACGTTTTTTTTTTTTGGGCGAAAAATTAAGTTTCTCCAATCTTCCCAAATTCTGATAGAGGGCCATGAGACTTAGACTTGAGTGCAAAAATGGAGGCTCTAGCCCCTTCCAGAGCTGAGATATCGAAACTCAAAAATTCGGGCCGAAAAAAAAACGACAGTGGTACCCCTTACGTTTTTTTTTTTGGGCGAAAAATTAAGTTTCTCCAATCTTCCCAAATTCTGATAGAGGGCCATGAGACTTAGACCTGAGTGCAAAAATGGAGGCTCTAGCCCCTTCCAGAGCTGAGATATCGAAACTCAAAAATTCGGCCCGAAAAAAAAACGACAGTGGTACCCCTTACGTTTTTTTTTTTTGGGCGAAAAATTAAGTTTCTCCAATCTTCCCAAATTCTGATAGAGGGCCATGAGACTTAGACTTGAGTGCAAAAATGGAGGCTCTAGCCCCTTCCAGAGCTGAGATATCGAAACTCAAAAATTCGGGCCGAAAAAAAAACGACAGTGGTACCCCTTACGTTTTTTTTTTGGGCGAAAAATTAAGTTTCTCCAATCTTCCCAAATTCTGATAGAGGGCCATGAGACTTAGACCTGAGTGCAAAAATGGAGGCTCTAGCCCCTTCCAGAGCTGAGATATCGAAACTCAAAAATTCGGCCGGAAAAAAAAACGACAGTGGTACCCCTTACGTTTTTTTTTTTGGGCGAAAAATTAAGTTTCTCCAATCTTCCCAAATTCTGATAGAGGGCCATGAGACTTAGACTTGAGTGCAAAAATGGAGGCTCTGGCCCCTTCCAGAGCTGAGATATCGAAACTCAAAAATTCGGGCCGAAAAAAAAACGACAGTGGTACCCCTTACGTTTTTTTTTTTGGGCGAAAAATTAAGTTTCTCCAATCTTCCCAAATTCTGATAGAGGGCCATGAGACTTAGACCTGAGTGCAAAAATGGAGGCTCTAGCCCCTTCCAGAGCTGAGATATCAAAACTCAAAAATTCGGCCCGAAAAACTCAAGTCTAAGTCTCAGTGGTTTTTTTTTTTTGGGCGAAAAATTAAGTTTCTCCAATCTTCCCAAATTCTGATAGAGGGCCATGAGACTTAGACTTGAGTGCAAAAATGGAGGCTCTAGCCCCTTCCAGAGCTGAGATATCGAAACTCAAAAATTCGGGCCGAAAAAAAAACGACAGTGGTACCCCTTACGTTTTTTTTTTTGGGCGAAAAATTAAGTTTCTCCAATCTTCCCAAATTCTGATAGAGGGCCATGAGACTTAGACCTGAGTGCAAAAATGGAGGCTCTAGCCCCTTCCAGAGCTGAGATATCGAAACTCAAAAATTCGGCCCGAAAAAAAAACGACAGTGGTACCCCTTACGTTTTTTTTTTTTGGGCGAAAAATTAAGTTTCTCCAATCTTCCCAAATTCTGATAGAGGGCCATGAGACTTAGACTTGAGTGCAAAAATGGAGGCTCTAGCCCCTTCCAGAGCTGAGATATCGAAACTCAAAAATTCGGGCCGAAAAAAAAAAACGACAGTGGTACCCCTTACGTTTTTTTTTTTGGGCGAAAAATTAAGTTTCTCCAATCTTCCCAAATTCTGATAGAGGGCCATGAGACTTAGACCTGAGTGCAAAAATGGAGGCTCTAGCCCCTTCCAGAGCTGAGATATCGAAACTCAAAAATTCCGCCCGAAAAAAAAACGACAGTGGTACCCCTTACGTTTTTTTTTTGGGCGAAAAATTAAGTTTCTCCAATCTTCCCAAATTCTGATAGAGGGCCATGAGACTTAGACTTGAGTGCAAAAATGGAGGCTCTAGCCCCTTCCAGAGCTGAGATATCGAAACTCAAAAATTCGGGCCGAAAAAAAAACGACAGTGGTACCCCTTACGTTTTTTTTTTTGGGCGAAAAATTAAGTTTCTCCAATCTTCCCAAATTCTGATAGAGGGCCATGAGACTTAGACTTGAGTGCAAAAATGGAGGCTCTAGCCCCTTCCAGAGCTGAGATATCGAAACTCAAAAATTCGGGCCGAAAAAAAAACGACAGTGGTACCCCTTACGTTTTTTTTTTTGGGCGAAAAATTAAGTTTCTCCAATCTTCCCAAATTCTGATAGAGGGCCATGAGACTTAGACTTGAGTGCAAAAATGGAGGCTCTAGCCCCTTCCAGAGCTGAGATATCGAAACTCAAAAATTCGGGCCGAAAAAAAAACGACAGTGGTACCCCTTACGTTTTTTTTGGGGGGCGAAAAATTAAGTTTCTCCAATCTTCCCAAATTCTGATAGAGGGCCATGAGACTTAGACCTGAGTGCAAAAATGGAGGCTCTAGCCCCTTCCAGAGCTGAGATATCGAAACTCAAAAATTCGGCCCGAAAAAAAAACGACAGTGGTACCCCTTACGTTTTTTTTTTTTGGGCGAAAAATTAAGTTTCTCCAATCTTCCCAAATTCTGATAGAGGGCCATGAGACTTAGACTTGAGTGCAAAAATGGAGGCTCTAGCCCCTTCCAGAGCTGAGATATCGAAACTCAAAAATTCGGGCCGAAAAAAAAACGACAGTGGTACCCCTTACGTTTTTTTTTTGGGGCGAAAAATTAAGTTTCTCCAATCTTCCCAAATTCTGATAGAGGGCCATGAGACTTAGACTTGAGTGCAAAAATGGAGGCTCTAGCCCCTTCCAGAGCTGAGATATCGAAACTCAAAAATTCGGCCCGAAAAAAAAACGACAGTGGTACCCCTTACGTTTTTTTTTTTTGGGCGAAAAATTAAGTTTCTCCAATCTTCCCAAATTCTGATAGAGGGCCATGAGACTTAGACTTGAGTGCAAAAATGGAGGCTCTAGCCCCTTCCAGAGCTGAGATATCGAAACTCAAAAATTCGGGCCGAAAAAAAAACGACAGTGGTACCCCTTACGTTTTTTTTTTTTGGGCAAAAAATTAAGTTTCTCCAATCTTCCCAAATTCTGATAGAGGGCCATGAGACTTAGACCTGAGTGCAAAAATGGAGGCTCTAGCCCCTTCCAGAGCTGAGATATCGAAACTCAAAAATTCGGCCCGAAAAAAAAACGACAGTGGTACCCCTTACGTTTTTTTTTTTTGGGCGAAAAATTAAGTTTCTCCAATCTTCCCAAATTCTGATAGAGGGCCATGAGACTTAGACTTGAGTGCAAAAATGGAGGCTCTAGCCCCATCCAGAGCTGAGATATCGAAACTCAAAAATTCGGGCCGAAAAAAAAACGACAGTGGTACCCCTTACGTTTTTTTTTTTGGGGCGAAAAATTAAGTTTCTCCAATCTTCCCAAATTCTGATAGAGGGCCATGAGACTTAGACCTGAGTGCAAAAATGGAGGCTCTAGCCCCTTCCAGAGCTGAGATATCGAAACTCAAAAATTCGGCCCGAAAAAAAAACGACAGTGGTACCCCTTACGTTTTTTTTTTTGGGCGAAAAATTAAGTTTCTCCAATCTTCCCAAATTCTGATAGAGGGCCATGAGACTTAGACTTGAGTGCAAAAATGGAGGCTCTAGCCCCTTCCAGAGCTGAGATATCGAAACTCAAAAATTCGGGCCGAAAAAAAACGACAGTGGTACCCCTTACGTTTTTTTTTTTGGGCGAAAAATTAAGTTTCTCCAATCTTCCCAAATTCTGATAGAGGGCCATGAGACTTAGACCTGAGTGCAAAAATGGAGGCTCTAGCCCCTTCCAGAGCTGAGATATCGAAACTCAAAAATTCGGCCCGAAAAAAAAACGACAGTGGTACCCCTTACGTTTTTTTTTTTGGGCGAAAAATTAAGTTTCTCCAATCTTCCCAAATTCTGATAGAGGGCCATGAGACTTAGACTTGAGTGCAAAAATGGAGGCTCTAGCCCCTTCCAGAGCTGAGATATCGAAACTCAAAAATTCGGGCCGAAAAAAAAACGACAGTGGTACCCCTTACGTTTTTTTTTTTGGGCGAAAAATTACGTTTCTCCAATCTTCCCAAATTCTGATAGAGGGCCATGAGACTTAGACCTGAGTGCAAAAATGGAGGCTCTAGCCCCTTCCAGAGCTGAGATATCGAAACTCAAAAATTCGGCCCGAAAAAAAAACGACAGTGGTACCCCTTACGTTTTTTTTTTTTGGGCGAAAAATTTAGTTTCTCCAATCTTCCCAAATTCTGATAGAGGGCCATGAGACTTAGACCTGAGTGCAAAAATGGAGGCTCTAGCCCCTTCCAGAGCTGAGATATCGAAACTCAAAAATTCGGCCCGAAAAAAAAACGACAGTGGTACCCCTTACGTTTTTTTTTTTGGGCGAAAAATTAAGTTTCTCCAATCTTCCCAAATTCTGATAGAGGGCCATGAGACTTAGACTTGAGTGCAAAAATGGAGGCTCTAGCCCCTTCCAGAGCTGAGATATCGAAACTCAAAAATTCGGGCCGAAAAAAAAACGACAGTGGTACCCCTTACGTTTTTTTTTTTGGGCGAAAAATTACGTTTCTCCAATCTTCCCAAATTCTGATAGAGGGCCATGAGACTTAGACCTGAGTGCAAAAATGGAGGCTCTAGCCCCTTCCAGAGCTGAGATATCGAAACTCAAAAATTCGGCCCGAAAAAAAAACGACAGTGGTACCCCTTACGTTTTTTTTTTTTGGGCGAAAAATTAAGTTTCTCCAATCTTCCCAAATTCTGATAGAGGGCCATGAGACTTAGACTTGAGTGCAAAAATGGAGGCTCTAGCCCCTTCCAGAGCTGAGATATCGAAACTCAAAAATTCGGGCCGAAAAAAAAAACGACAGTGGTACCCCTTACGTTTTTTTTTTTGGGCGAAAAATTAAGTTTCTCCAATCTTCCCAAATTCTGATAGAGGGCCATGAGACTTAGACCTGAGTGCAAAAATGGAGGCTCTAGCCCCTTCCAGAGCTGAGATATCGAAACTCAAAAATTCGGCCCGAAAAAAAAACGACAGTGGTACCCCTTACGTTTTTTTTTTTGGGCGAAAAATTAAGTTTCTCCAATCTTCCCAAATTCTGATAGAGGGCCATGAGACTTAGACTTGAGTGCAAAAATGGAGGCTCTGGCCCCTTCCAGAGCTGAGATATCGAAACTCAAAAATTCGGGCCGAAAAAAAAACGACAGTGGTACCCCTTACGTTTTTTTTTTTGGGCGAAAAATTAAGTTTCTCCAATCTTCCCAAATTCTGATAGAGGGCCATGAGACTTAGACCTGAGTGCAAAAATGGAGGCTCTAGCCCCTTCCAGAGCTGAGATATCGAAACTAAAAAATTCGGCCCGAAAAAAAAACGACAGTGGTACCCCTTACGTTTTTTTTTTTTGGGCGAAAAATTAAGTTTCTCCAATCTTCCCAAATTCTGATAGAGGGCCATGAGACTTAGACTTGAGTGCAAAAATGGAGGCTCTAGCCCCTTCCAGAGCTGAGATATCGAAACTCAAAAATTCGGGCCGAAAAAAAAACGACAGTGGTACCCCTTACGTTTTTTTTTTTGGGCGAAAAATTAAGTTTCTCCAATCTTCCCAAATTCTGATAGAGGGCCATGAGACTTAGACCTGAGTGCAAAAATGGAGGCTCTAGCCCCTTCCAGAGCTGAGATATCGAAACTCAAAAATTCGGCCCGAAAAAAAAACGACAGTGGTACCCCTTACGTTTTTTCTTTGGGCGAAAAATT
>NW_028297316.1:0-58000 GCF_988280905.1 Pimephales promelas | reverse complement strand
TTGGAGAAACTTAATTTTTCGCCCCAAAAAAAAAAACGTAAGGGGTACCACTGTCGTTTTTTTTTCGGGCCGAATTTTTGAGTTTCGATATCTCAGCTCTGGAAGGGGCTAGAGCCTCCATTTTTGCACTCAGGTCTAAGTCTCATGGCCCTCTATCAGAATCCAGAGTTTTGGGAAGATTGGAGAAACTTAATTTTTCGCCCAAAAAAAAAAACGTAAGGGGTACCACTGTCGTTTTTTTTTCGAGCCGAATTTTTGAGTTTCGATATCTCAGCTCTGGAAGGGGCTAGAGCCTCCATTTTTGCACTCAGGTCTAAGTCTCATGTCCCTCTATCAGAATCCAGAGTTTTGGGAAGATTGGAGAAACTTAATTTTTCGCCCAAAAAAAAAACTTAAGGGGTACCACTGTCGTTTTTTTTTTTCGGGCCGAATTTTTGAGTTTCGATATCTCAGCTCTGGAAGGGGCTAGAGCCTCCATTTTTGCACTCAGGTCTAAGTCTCATGGCCCACTATCAGAATCCAGAGTTTTGGGAAGATTGGAGAAACTTAATTTTTCGCCCAAAAAAAAAAACGTAAGGGGTACCACTGTCGTTTTTTTTTCGGGCCGAATTTTTGAGTTTCGATATCTCAGCTCTGGAAGGGGCTAGAGCCTCCATTTTTGCACTCAGGTCTAAGTCTCATGGCCCTCTATCAGAATCCAGAGTTTTGGGAAGATTGGAGAAACTTAATTTTTCGCCCAAAAAAAAAAAAAAACGTAAGGGGTACCACTGTCTTTTTTTTCGGGCCGAATTTTTGAGTTTCGATATCTCAGCTCTGGAAGGGGCTAGAGCCTCCATTTTTGCACTCAGGTCTAAGTCTCATGGCCCTCTATCAGAATCCAGAGTTTTGGGAAGATTGGAGAAACTTAATTTTTCGCCCAAAAAAAAAAAACGTAAGGGGTACCACTGTCGTTTTTTTTTCGGGCCGAATTTTTGAGTTTCGATATCTCAGCTCTGGAAGGGGCTAGAGCCTCCATTTTTGCACTCAGGTCTAAGTCTCATGGCCCTCTATCAGAATCCAGAGTTTTGAGAAGATTGGAGAAACTTAATTTTTCGCCCAAAAAAAAAAAACGTAAGGGGTACCACTGTCGTTTTTTTTTTTTCGGGCCGAATTTTTGAGTTTCGATATCTCAGCTCTGGAAGGGGCTAGAGCCTCCATTTTTGCACTCAGGTCTAAGTCTCATGGCCCTCTATCAGAATCCAGAGTTTTGGGAAGATTGGAGAAACTTAATTTTTCGCCCAAAAAAAAAAACGTAAGGGGTACCACTGTCGTTTTTTTTTCGGGCCGAATTTTTGAGTTTCGATATCTCAGCTCTGGAAGGGGCTAGAGCCTCCATTTTTGCACTCAGGTCTAAGTCTCATGGCCCTCTATCAGAATCCAGAGTTTTGGGAAGATTGGAGAAACTTAATTTTTCGCCCCAAAAAAAAAAACGTAAGGGGTACCACTGTCGTTTTTTTTTCGGGTCGAATTTTTGAGTTTCGATATCTCAGCTCTGGAAGGGGCTAGAGCCTCCATTTTTGCACTCAGGTCTAAGTCTCATGGCCCTCTATCAGAATCCAGAGTTTTGGGAAGATTGGAGAAACTTAATTTTTCGCCCAAAAAAAAAAACGTAAGGGGTACCACTGTTGTTTTTTTTTCGGGCCGAATTTTTGAGTTTCGATATCTCAGCTCTGGAAGGGGCTAGAGCCTCCATTTTTGCACTCAGGTCTAAGTCTCATGGCCCTCTATCAGAATCCAGAGTTTTGGGAAGATTGGAGAAACTTAATTTTTCGCCCAAAAAAAAAAAACGTAAGGGGTACCACTGTCGTTTTTTTTTCGGGCCGAATTTTTGAGTTTCGATATCTCAGCTCTGGAAGGGGCTAGAGCCTCTATTTTTGCACTCAGGTCTAAGTCTCATGGCCCTCTATCAGAATCCAGAGTTTTGGGAAGATTGGAGAAACTTAATTTTTCGCCCCAAAAAAAAACGTAAGGGGTACCAATGTCGTTTTTTTTTCGGGCCGAATTTTTGAGTTTCGATATCTCAGCTCTGGAAGGGGCTAGAGCCTCCATTTTTGCACTCAGGTCTAAGTCTCATGGCCCTCTATCAGAATCCAGAGTTTTGGGAAGATTGGAGAAACTTAATTTTTCACCCAAAAAAAAAAAACGTAAGGGGTACCACTGTCGTTTTTTTTTTCGGGCCGAATTTTTGAGTTTCGATATCTCAGCTCTGGAAGGGGCTAGAGCCTCCATTTTTGCACTCAGGTCTAAGTCTCATGGCCCTCTATCAGAATCCAGAGTTTTGGGAAGATTGGAGAAACTTAATTTTTCGCCCCCAAAAAAAAAACGTAAGGGGTACCACTGTCGTTTTTTTTTTCGGGTCGAATTTTTGAGTTTCGATATCTCAGCTCTGGAAGGGGCTAGAGCCTCCATTTTTGCACTCAGGTCTAAGTCTCATGGCCCTCTATCAGAATCCAGAGTTTTGGGAAGATTGGAGAAACTTAATTTTTCGCCCCAAAAAAAAAACGTAAGGGGTACCACTGTCGGTTTTTTTTCGGGCCGAATTTTTGAGTTTCGATATCTCAGCTCTGGAAGGGGCTAGAGCCTCCATTTTTGCACTCAGGTCTAAGTCTCATGGCCCTCTATCAGAATCCAGAGTTTTGGGAAGATTGGAGAAACTTAATTTTTCGCCCAAAAAAAAAAACGTAAGGGGTACCACTGTTGTTTTTTTTTCGGGCCGAATTTTTGAGTTTCGATATCTCAGCTCTGGAAGGGGCTAGAGCCTCCATTTTTGCACTCAGGTCTAAGTCTCATGGCCCTCTATCAGAATCCAGAGTTTTGGGAAGATTGGAGAAACTTAATTTTTCGCCCAAAAAAAAAAAACGTAAGGGGTACCACTGTCGTTTTTTTTTCGGGCCGAATTTTTGAGTTTCGATATCTCAGCTCTGGAAGGGGCTAGAGCCTCTATTTTTGCACTCAGGTCTAAGTCTCATGGCCCTCTATCAGAATCCAGAGTTTTGGGAAGATTGGAGAAACTTAATTTTTCGCCCCAAAAAAAAACGTAAGGGGTACCAATGTCGTTTTTTTTTCGGGCCGAATTTTTGAGTTTCGATATCTCAGCTCTGGAAGGGGCTAGAGCCTCCATTTTTGCACTCAGGTCTAAGTCTCATGGCCCTCTATCAGAATCCAGAGTTTTGGGAAGATTGGAGAAACTTAATTTTTCACCCAAAAAAAAAAAACGTAAGGGGTACCACTGTCGTTTTTTTTTTCGGGCCGAATTTTTGAGTTTCGATATCTCAGCTCTGGAAGGGGCTAGAGCCTCCATTTTTGCACTCAGGTCTAAGTCTCATGGCCCTCTATCAGAATCCAGAGTTTTGGGAAGATTGGAGAAACTTAATTTTTCGCCCCCAAAAAAAAAACGTAAGGGGTACCACTGTCGTTTTTTTTTTCGGGTCGAATTTTTGAGTTTCGATATCTCAGCTCTGGAAGGGGCTAGAGCCTCCATTTTTGCACTCAGGTCTAAGTCTCATGGCCCTCTATCAGAATCCAGAGTTTTGGGAAGATTGGAGAAACTTAATTTTTCGCCCCAAAAAAAAAACGTAAGGGGTACCACTGTCGTTTTTTTTTTGGGCCGAATTTTTGAGTTTCGATATCTCAGCTCTGGAAGGGGCTAGAGCCTCCATTTTTGCACTCAGGTCTAAGTCTCATGGCCCTCTATCAGAATCCAGAGTTTTGGGAAGATTGGAGAAACTTAATTTTTCGCCCAAAAAAAAAACGTAAGGGGTACCACTGTCGTTTTTTTTTCGAGCCGAATTTTTGAGTTTCGATATCTCAGCTCTGGAAGGGGCTAGAGCCTCCATTTTTGCACTCAGGTCTAAGTCTCATGGCCCTCTATCAGAATCCAGAGTTTTGGGAAGATTGGAGAAACTTAATTTTTCGCCCAAAAAAAAAAAACGTAAGGGGTACCACTGTCGTTTTTTTTTTCGGGCCGAATTTTTGAGTTTCGATATCTCAGCTCTGGAAGGGGCTAGAGCCTCCATTTTTGCACTCAGGTCTAAGTCTCATGGCCCTCTATCAGAATCCAGAGTTTTGGGAAGATTGGAGAAACTTAATTTTTCGCCCCCAAAAAAAAAACGTAAGGGGTACCACTGTCGTTTTTTTTTCGGGTCGAATTTTTGAGTTTCGATATCTCAGCTCTGGAAGGGGCTAGAGCCTCCATTTTTGCACTCAGGTCTAAGTCTCATGGCCCTCTATCAGAATCCAGAGTTTTGGGAAGATTGGAGAAACTTAATTTTTCGCCCCAAAAAAAAAACGTAAGGGGTACCACTGTCGTTTTTTTTTCGGGCCGAATTTTTGAGTTTCGATATCTCAGCTCTGGAAGGGGCTAGAGCCTCCATTTTTGCACTCAGGTCTAAGTCTCATGGCCCTCTATCAGAATCCAGAGTTTTGGGAAGATTGGAGAAACTTAATTTTCCGCCCAAAAAAAAAAACGTAAGGGGTACCACTGTCGTTTTTTTTTCGAGCCGAATTTTTGAGTTTCGATATCTCAGCTCTGGAAGGGGCTAGAGCCTCCATTTTTGCACTCAGGTCTAAGTCTCATGGCCCTCTATCAGAATCCAGAGTTTTGGGAAGATTGGAGAAACTTAATTTTTCGCCCCAAAAAAAAAACGTAAGGGGTACCAATGTCGTTTTTTTTTCGGGCCGAATTTTTGAGTTTCGATATCTCAGCTCTGGAAGGGGCTAGAGCCTCCATTTTTGCACTCAGGTCTAAGTCTCATGGCCCTCTATCAGAATCCAGAGTTTTGGGAAGATTGGAGAAACTTAATTTTTCGCCCCCCCCAAAAAAACGTAAGGGGTACCACTGTCGTTTTTTTTTCGGGTCGAATTTTTGAGTTTCGATATCTCAGCTCTGGAAGGGGCTAGAGCCTCCATTTTTGCACTCAGGTCTAAGTCTCATGGCCCTCTATCAGAATCCAGAGTTTTGGGAAGATTGGAGAAACTTAATTTTTCACCCAAAAAAAAAAACGTAAGGGGTACCACTGTCGTTTTTTTTTCGGGCCGAATTTTTGAGTTTCGATATCTCAGCTCTGGAAGGGGCTAGAGCCTCCATTTTTGCACTCAGGTCTAAGTCTCATGGCCCTCTATCAGAATCCAGAGTTTTGGGAAGATTGGAGAAACTTAATTTTTCGCCCCCAAAAAAAAAACGTAAGGGGTACCACTGTCGTTTTTTTTTTCGGGTCGAATTTTTGAGTTTCGATATCTCAGCTCTGGAAGGGGCTAGAGCCTCCATTTTTGCACTCAGGTCTAAGTCTCATGGCCCTCTATCAGAATCCAGAGTTTTGGGAAGATTGGAGAAACTTAATTTTTCGCCCCAAAAAAAAAACGTAAGGGGTACCACTGTCGTTTTTTTTTCGGGCCGAATTTTTGAGTTTCGATATCTCAGCTCTGGAAGGGGCTAGAGCCTCCATTTTTGCACTCAGGTCTAAGTCTCATGGCCCTCTATCAGAATCCAGAGTTTTGGGAAGATTGGAGAAACTTAATTTTTCGCCCAAAAAAAAAAACGTAAGGGGTACCACTGTCGTTTTTTTTTCGAGCCGAATTTTTGAGTTTCGATATCTCAGCTCTGGAAGGGGCTAGAGCCTCCATTTTTGCACTCAGGTCTAAGTCTCATGGCCCTCTATCAGAATCCAGAGTTTTGGGAAGATTGGAGAAACTTAATTTTTCGCCCAAAAAAAAAAAACGTAAGGGGTACCACTGTCGTTTTTTTTTCGGGCCGAATTTTTGAGTTTCGATATCTCAGCTCTGGAAGGGGCTAGAGCCTCCATTTTTGCACTCAGGTCTAAGTCTCATGGCCCTCTATCAGAATCCAGAGTTTTGGGAAGATTGGAGAAACTTAATTTTTCGCCCAAAAAAAAAAACGTAAGGGGTACCACTGTCGTTTTTTTTTCGAGCCGAATTTTTGAGTTTCGATATCTCAGCTCTGGAAGGGGCTAGAGCCTCCATTTTTGCACTCAGGTCTAAGTCTCATGGCCCTCTATCAGAATCCAGAGTTTTGGGAAGATTGGAGAAACTTAATTTTTCGCCCAAAAAAAAAAAACGTAAGGGGTACCACTGTCGTTTTTTTTTCGGGCCGAATTTTTGAGTTTCGATATCTCAGCTCTGGAAGGGGCTAGAGCCTCCATTTTTGCACTCAGGTCTAAGTCTCATGGCCCTCTATCAGAATCCAGAGTTTTGGGAAGATTGGAGAAACTTAATTTTTCGCCCCCAAAAAAAAAACGTAAGGGGTACCACTGTCGTTTTTTTTTTCGGGTCGAATTTTTGATTTTCGATATCTCAGCTCTGGAAGGGGCTAGAGCCTCCATTTTTGCACTCAGGTCTAAGTCTCATGGCCCTCTATCAGAATCCAGAGTTTTGGGAAGATTGGAGAAACTTAATTTTTCGCCCCCAAAAAAAAACGTAAGGGGTACCACTGTCGTTTTTTTTTCGGGCCGAATTTTTAAGTTTCGATATCTCAGCTCTGGAAGGGGCTAGAGCCTCCATTTTTGCACTCAGGTCTAAGTCTCATGTCCCTCTATCAGAATCCAGAGTTTTGGGAAGATTGGAGAAACTTAATTTTTCGCCCAAAAAAAAAACTTAAGGGGTACCACTGTCGTTTTTTTTTTTCGGGCCGAATTTTTGAGTTTCGATATCTCAGCTCTGGAAGGGGCTAGAGCCTCCATTTTTGCACTCAGGTCTAAGTCTCATGGCCCACTATCAGAATCCAGAGTTTTGGGAAGATTGGAGAAACTTAATTTTTCGCCCAAAAAAAAAAACGTAAGGGGTACCACTGTCGTTTTTTTTTTTCGGGCCGAATTTTTGAGTTTCGATATCTCAGCTCTGGAAGGGGCTAGAGCCTCCATTTTTGCACTCAGGTCTAAGTCTCATGGCCCTCTATCAGAATCCAGAGTTTTGGGAAGATTGGAGAAACTTAATTTTTCGCCCAAAAAAAAAAAACGTAAGGGGTACCACTGTCTTTTTTTTCGGGCCGAATTTTTGAGTTTCGATATCTCAGCTCTGGAAGGGGCTAGAGCCTCCATTTTTGCACTCAGGTCTAAGTCTCATGGCCCTCTATCAGAATCCAGAGTTTTGGGAAGATTGGAGAAACTTAATTTTTCGCCCAAAAAAAAAAACGTAAGGGGTACCACTGTCGTTTTTTTTTCGGGCCGAATTTTTGAGTTTGGATATCTCAGCTCTGGAAGGGGCTAGAGCCTCCATTTTTGCACTCAGGTCTAAGTCTCATGGCCCTCTATCAGAATCCAGAGTTTTGAGAAGATTGGAGAAACTTAATTTTTCGCCCAAAAAAAAAAAACGTAAGGGGTACCACTGTCGTTTTTTTTTTTTCGGGCCGAATTTTTGAGTTTCGATATCTCAGCTCTGGAAGGGGCTAGAGCCTCCATTTTTGCACTCAGGTCTAAGTCTCATGGCCCTCTATCAGAATCCAGAGTTTTGGGAAGATTGGAGAAACTTAATTTTTCGCCCCAAAAAAAAAACGTAAGGGGTACCACTGTCGTTTTTTTTTTCGGGACGAATTTTTGAGTTTCGATATCTCAGCTCTGGAAGGGGCTAGAGCCTCCATTTTTGCACTCAGGTCTAAGTCTCATGGCCCTCTATCAGAATCCAGAGTTTTGGGAAGATTGGAGAAACTTAATTTTTCGCCCCAAAAAAAAAACGTAAGGGGTACCACTGTCGTTTTTTTTTTCGGGACGAATTTTTGAGTTTCGATATCTCAGCTCTGGAAGGGGCTAGAGCCTCCATTTTTGCACTCAGGTCTAAGTCTCATGGCCCTCTATCAGAATCCAGAGTTTTGGGAAGATTGGAGAAACTTAATTTTTCGCCCAAAAAAAAAAAAACGTAAGGGGTACCACTGTCGTTTTTTTTTCGGGCCGAATTTTTGAGTTTCGATATCTCAGCTCTGGAAGGGGCTAGAGCCTCCATTTTTGCACTCAGGTCTAAGTCTCATGGCCCTCTATCAGAATCCAGAGTTTTGGGAAGATTGGAGAAACTTAATTTTTCGCCCAAAAAAAAAAAACGTAAGGGGTACCACTGTCTTTTTTTTTCGGGCCGAATTTTTGAGTTTCGATATCTCAGCTCTGGAAGGGGCTAGAGCCTCCATTTTTGCACTCAGGTCTAAGTCTCATGGCCCTCTATCAGAATCCAGAGTTTTGGGAAGATTGGAGAAACTTAATTTTTCGCCCAAAAAAAAAAACGTAAGGGGTACCACTGTCGTTTTTTTTTCGGGCCGAATTTT
Source organism: Pimephales promelas (assembly GCF_988280905.1). Taxonomy (NCBI): domain Eukaryota; kingdom Metazoa; phylum Chordata; class Actinopteri; order Cypriniformes; family Leuciscidae; genus Pimephales; species Pimephales promelas. The sequence goes on along the minus strand of NW_028297316.1, from coordinate 49,698 downwards.
TGAGTTTCGATATCTCAGCTCTGGAAGGGGCTAGAGCCTCCATTTTTGCACTCAGGTCTAAGTCTCATGGCCCTCTATCAGAATCCAGAGTTTTGAGAAGATTGGAGAAACTTAATTTTTCGCCCAAAAAAAAAAAACGTAAGGGGTACCACTGTCGTTTTTTTTTCGGGCCGAATTTTTGAGTTTCGATATCTCAGCTCTGGAAGGGGCTAGAGCCTCCATTTTTGCACTCAGGTCTAAGTCTCATGGCCCTCTATCAGAATCCAGAGTTTTGGGAAGATTGGAGAAACTTAATTTTTCGCCCAAAAAAAAAAAAACGTAAGGGGTACCACTGTCTTTTTTTTTCGGGCCGAATTTTTGAGTTTCGATATCTCAGCTCTGGAAGGGGCTAGAGCCTCCATTTTTGCACTCAGGTCTAAGTCTCATGGCCCTCTATCAGAATCCAGGGTTTTGGGAAGATTGGAGAAACTTAATTTTTCGCCCAAAAAAAAAAAACGTAAGGGGTACCACTGTCGTTTTTTTTTCGAGCCGAATTTTTGAGTTTCGATATCTCAGCTCTGGAAGGGGCTAGAGCCTCCATTTTTGCACTCAGGTCTAAGTCTCATGGCCCTCTATCAGAATCCAGAGTTTTGGGAAGATTGGAGAAACTTAATTTTTCGCCCCAAAAAAAAAACGTAAGGGGTACCAATGTCGTTTTTTTTTTCGGGCCGAATTTTTGAGTTTCGATATCTCAGCTCTGGAAGGGGCTAGAGCCTCCATTTTTGCACTCAGGTCTAAGTCTCATGGCCCTCTATCAGAATCCAGAGTTTTGGGAAGATTGGAGAAACTTAATTTTTCGCCCCCCCCCCAAAAAAACGTAAGGGGTACCACTGTCGTTTTTTTTTCGGGTCGAATTTTTGAGTTTCGATATCTCAGCTCTGGAAGGGGCTAGAGCCTCCATTTTTGCACTCAGGTCTAAGTCTCATGGCCCTCTATCAGAATCCAGAGTTTTGGGAAGATTGGAGAAACTTAATTTTTCACCCAAAAAAAAAAAACGTAAGGGGTACCACTGTCGTTTTTTTTTCGGGCCGAATTTTTGAGTTTCGATATCTCAGCTCTGGAAGGGGCTAGAGCCTCCATTTTTGCACTCAGGTCTAAGTCTCATGGCCCTCTATCAGAATCCAGAGTTTTGGGAAGATTGGAGAAACTTAATTTTTCGCCCCCAAAAAAAAAACGTAAGGGGTACCACTGTCGTTTTTTTTTTCGGGTCGAATTTTTGAGTTTCGATATCTCAGCTCTGGAAGGGGCTAGAGCCTCCATTTTTGCACTCAGGTCTAAGTCTCATGGCCCTCTATCAGAATCCAGAGTTTTGGGAAGATTGGAGAAACTTAATTTTTCGCCCCAAAAAAAAAACGTAAGGGGTACCACTGTCGTTTTTTTTTCGGGCCGAATTTTTGAGTTTCGATATCTCAGCTCTGGAAGGGGCTAGAGCCTCCATTTTTGCACTCAGGTCTAAGTCTCATGGCCCTCTATCAGAATCCAGAGTTTTGGGAAGATTGGAGAAACTTAATTTTTCGCCCAAAAAAAAAAACGTAAGGGGTACCACTGTCGTTTTTTTTTCGAGCCGAATTTTTGAGTTTCGATATCTCAGCTCTGGAAGGGGCTAGAGCCTCCATTTTTGCACTCAGGTCTAAGTCTCATGGCCCTCTATCAGAATCCAGAGTTTTGGGAAGATTGGAGAAACTTAATTTTTCGCCCAAAAAAAAAAAACGTAAGGGGTACCACTGTCGTTTTTTTTTCGGGCCGAATTTTTGAGTTTCGATATCTCAGCTCTGGAAGGGGCTAGAGCCTCCATTTTTGCACTCAGGTCTAAGTCTCATGGCCCTCTATCAGAATCCAGAGTTTTGGGAAGATTGGAGAAACTTAATTTTTCGCCCCCAAAAAAAAAACGTAAGGGGTACCACTGTCGTTTTTTTTTTCGGGTCGAATTTTTGAGTTTCGATATCTCAGCTCTGGAAGGGGCTAGAGCCTCCATTTTTGCACTCAGGTCTAAGTCTCATGGCCCTCTATCAGAATCCAGAGTTTTGGGAAGATTGGAGAAACTTAATTTTTCGCCCCAAAAAAAAAACGTAAGGGGTACCACTGTCGTTTTTTTTTCGGGCCGAATTTTTAAGTTTCGATATCTCAGCTCTGGAAGGGGCTAGAGCCTCCATTTTTGCACTCAGGTCTAAGTCTCATGGCCCTCTATCAGAATCCAGAGTTTTGGGAAGATTGGAGAAACTTAATTTTTCGCCCAAAAAAAAAAACGTAAGGGGTACCACTGTCGTTTTTTTTTCGAGCCGAATTTTTGAGTTTCGATATCTCAGCTCTGGAAGGGGCTAGAGCCTCCATTTTTGCACTCAGGTCTAAGTCTCATGTCCCTCTATCAGAATCCAGAGTTTTGGGAAGATTGGAGAAACTTAATTTTTCGCCCAAAAAAAAAACTTAAGGGGTACCACTGTCGTTTTTTTTTTCGGGCCGAATTTTTGAGTTTCGATATCTCAGCTCTGGAAGGGGCTAGAGCCTCCATTTTTGCACTCAGGTCTAAGTCTCATGGCCCACTATCAGAATCCAGAGTTTTGGGAAGATTGGAGAAACTTAATTTTTCGCCCAAAAAAAAAAACGTAAGGGGTACCACTGTCGTTTTTTTTTTCGGGCCGAATTTTTGAGTTTCGATATCTCAGCTCTGGAAGGGGCTAGAGCCTCCATTTTTGCACTCAGGTCTAAGTCTCATGGCCCTCTATCAGAATCCAGAGTTTTGGGAAGATTGGAGAAACTTAATTTTTCGCCCAAAAAAAAAAAACGTAAGGGGTACCACTGTCTTTTTTTTCGGGCCGAATTTTTGAGTTTCGATATCTCAGCTCTGGAAGGGGCTAGAGCCTCCATTTTTGCACTCAGGTCTAAGTCTCATGGCCCTCTATCAGAATCCAGAGTTTTGGGAAGATTGGAGAAACTTAATTTTTCGCCCAAAAAAAAAAACGTAAGGGGTACCACTGTCGTTTTTTTTTCGGGCCGAATTTTTGAGTTTCGATATCTCAGCTCTGGAAGGGGCTAGAGCCTCCATTTTTGCACTCAGGTCTAAGTCTCATGGCCCTCTATCAGAATCCAGAGTTTTGAGAAGATTGGAGAAACTTAATTTTTCGCCCAAAAAAAAAAAACGTAAGGGGTACCACTGTCGTTTTTTTTTTTTCGGGCCGAATTTTTGAGTTTCGATATCTCAGCTCTGGAAGGGGCTAGAGCCTCCATTTTTGCACTCAGGTCTAAGTCTCATGGCCCTCTATCAGAATCCAGAGTTTTGGGAAGATTGGAGAAACTTAATTTTTCGCCCCAAAAAAAAAACGTAAGGGGTACCACTGTCGTTTTTTTTTTCGGGACGAATTTTTGAGTTTCGATATCTCAGCTCTGGAAGGGGCTAGAGCCTCCATTTTTGCACTCAGGTCTAAGTCTCATGGCCCTCTATCAGAATCCAGAGTTTTGGGAAGATTGGAGAAACTTAATTTTTCGCCCAAAAAAAAAAACCGTAAGGGGTACCACTGTCGTTTTTTTTTCGGGCCGAATTTTTGAGTTTCGATATCTCAGCTCTGGAAGGGGCTAGAGCCTCCATTTTTGCACTCAGGTCTAAGTCTCATGGCCCTCTATCAGAATCCAGAGTTTTGGGAAGATTGGAGAAACTTAATTTTTCGCCCCAAAAAAAAAACGTAAGGGGTACCACTGTCGTTTTTTTTTTCGGGACGAATTTTTGAGTTTCGATATCTCAGCTCTGGAAGGGGCTAGAGCCTCCATTTTTGCACTCAGGTCTAAGTCTCATGGCCCTCTATCAGAATCCAGAGTTTTGGGAAGATTGGAGAAACTTAATTTTTCGCCCAAAAAAAAAAAAAACGTAAGGGGTACCACTGTCGTTTTTTTTTCGGGCCGAATTTTTGAGTTTCGATATCTCAGCTCTGGAAGGGGCTAGAGCCTCCATTTTTGCACTCAGGTCTAAGTCTCATGGCCCTCTATCAGAATCCAGAGTTTTGGGAAGATTGGAGAAACTTAATTTTTCGCCCAAAAAAAAAAAACGTAAGGGGTACCACTGTCTTTTTTTTTCGGGCCGAATTTTTGAGTTTCGATATCTCAGCTCTGGAAGGGGCTAGAGCCTCCATTTTTGCATTCAGGTCTAAGTCTCATGGCCCTCTATCAGAATCCAGAGTTTTGGGAAGATTGGAGAAACTTAATTTTTCGCCCAAAAAAAAAAAACGTAAGGGGTACCACTGTCGTTTTTTTTTTCGGGCCGAATTTTTGAGTTTCGATATCTCAGCTCTGGAAGGGGCTAGAGCCTCCATTTTTGCACTCAGGTCTAAGTCTCATGGCCCTCTATCAGAATCCAGAGTTTTGAGAAGATTGGAGAAACTTAATTTTTCGCCCAAAAAAAAAAAACGTAAGGGGTACCACTGTCGTTTTTTTTTCGGGCCGAATTTTTGAGTTTCGATATCTCAGCTCTGGAAGGGGCTAGAGCCTCCATTTTTGCACTCAGGTCTAAGTCTCATGGCCCTCTATCAGAATCCAGAGTTTTGGGAAGATTGGAGAAACTTAATTTTTCGCCCAAAAAAAAAAAAACTTAAGGGGTACCACTGTCGTTTTTTTTTCGGGCCGAATTTTTGAGTTTCGATATCTCAGCTCTGGAAGGGGCTAGAGCCTCCATTTTTGCACTCAGGTCTAAGTCTCATGGCCCTCTATCAGAATCCAGAGTTTTGGGAAGATTGGAGAAACTTAATTTTTCGCCCAAAAAAAAAAAACGTAAGGGGTACCACTGTCGTTTTTTTTTCGGGCCGAATTTTTGAGTTTCGATATCTCAGCTCTGGAAGGGGCTAGAGCCTCCATTTTTGCACTCAGGTCTAAGTCTCATGGCCCTCTATCAGAATCCAGAGTTTTGGGAAGATTGGAGAAACTTAATTTTTCGCCCAAAAAAAAAAACGTAAGGGGTACCACTGTCTTTTTTTTTCGGGCCGAATTTTTGAGTTTCGATATCTCAGCTCTGGAAGGGGCTAGAGCCTCCATTTTTGCACTCAGGTCTAAGTCTCATGGCCCTCTATCAGAATCCAGAGTTTTGGGAAGATTGGAGAAACTTAATTTTTCGCCCAAAAAAAAAAACGTAAGGGGTACCACTGTCGTTTTTTTTTCGAGCCGAATTTTTGAGTTTCGATATCTCAGCTCTGGAAGGGGCTAGAGCCTCCATTTTTGCACTCAGGTCTAAGTCTCATGGCCCTCTATCAGAATCCAGAGTTTTGGGAAGATTGGAGAAACTTAATTTTTCGCCCCAAAAAAAAAACGTAAGGGGTACCAATGTCGTTTTTTTTTCGGGCCGAATTTTTGAGTTTCGATATCTCAGCTCTGGAAGGGGCTAGAGCCTCCATTTTTGCACTCAGGTCTAAGTCTCATGGCCCTCTATCAGAATCCAGAGTTTTGGGAAGATTGGAGAAACTTAATTTTTCGCCCCAAAAAAAAAACGTAAGGGGTACCACTGTCGTTTTTTTTTTCGGGACGAATTTTTGAGTTTCGATATCTCAGCTCTGGAAGGGGCTAGAGCCTCCATTTTTGCACTCAGGTCTAAGTCTCATGGCCCTCTATCAGAATCCAGAGTTTTGGGAAGATTGGAGAAACTTAATTTTTCGCCCAAAAAAAAAAACCGTAAGGGGTACCACTGTCGTTTTTTTTTTCGGGCCGAATTTTTGAGTTTCGATATCTCAGCTCTGGAAGGGGCTAGAGCCTCCATTTTTGCACTCAGGTCTAAGTCTCATGGCCCTCTATCAGAATCCAGAGTTTTGGGAAGATTGGAGAAACTTAATTTTTCGCCCCAAAAAAAAAACGTAAGGGGTACCACTGTCGTTTTTTTTTTCGGGACGAATTTTTGAGTTTCGATATCTCAGCTCTGGAAGGGGCTAGAGCCTCCATTTTTGCACTCAGGTCTAAGTCTCATGGCCCTCTATCAGAATCCAGAGTTTTGGGAAGATTGGAGAAACTTAATTTTTCGCCCAAAAAAAAAAAAACGTAAGGGGTACCACTGTCGTTTTTTTTTCGGGCCGAATTTTTGAGTTTCGATATCTCAGCTCTGGAAGGGGCTAGAGCCTCCATTTTTGCACTCAGGTCTAAGTCTCATGGCCCTCTATCAGAATCCAGAGTTTTGGGAAGATTGGAGAAACTTAATTTTTCGCCCAAAAAAAAAAAACGTAAGGGGTACCACTGTCTTTTTTTTTCGGGCCGAATTTTTGAGTTTCGATATCTCAGCTCTGGAAGGGGCTAGAGCCTCCATTTTTGCATTCAGGTCTAAGTCTCATGGCCCTCTATCAGAATCCAGAGTTTTGGGAAGATTGGAGAAACTTAATTTTTCGCCCAAAAAAAAAAACGTAAGGGGTACCACTGTCGTTTTTTTTTTCGGGCCGAATTTTTGAGTTTCGATATCTCAGCTCTGGAAGGGGCTAGAGCCTCCATTTTTGCACTCAGGTCTAAGTCTCATGGCCCTCTATCAGAATCCAGAGTTTTGAGAAGATTGGAGAAACTTAATTTTTCGCCCAAAAAAAAAAAAACGTAAGGGGTACCACTGTCGTTTTTTTTTCGGGCCGAATTTTTGAGTTTCGATATCTCAGCTCTGGAAGGGGCTAGAGCCTCCATTTTTGCACTCAGGTCTAAGTCTCATGGCCCTCTATCAGAATCCAGAGTTTTGGGAAGATTGGAGAAACTTAATTTTTCGCCCAAAAAAAAAAAAAACGTAAGGGGTACCACTGTCGTTTTTTTTTCGGGCCGAATTTTTGAGTTTCGATATCTCAGCTCTGGAAGGGGCTAGAGCCTCCATTTTTGCACTCAGGTCTAAGTCTCATGGCCCTCTATCAGAATCCAGAGTTTTGGGAAGATTGGAGAAACTTAATTTTTCGCCCAAAAAAAAAAAACGTAAGGGGTACCACTGTCGTTTTTTTTTCGGGCCGAATTTTTGAGTTTCGATATCTCAGCTCTGGAAGGGGCTAGAGCCTCCATTTTTGCACTCAGGTCTAAGTCTCATGGCCCTCTATCAGAATCCAGAGTTTTGGGAAGATTGGAGAAACTTAATTTTTCGCCCAAAAAAAAAAAACGTAAGGGGTACCACTGTCTTTTTTTTTCGGGCCGAATTTTTGAGTTTCGATATCTCAGCTCTGGAAGGGGCTAGAGCCTCCATTTTTGCACTCAGGTCTAAGTCTCATGGCCCTCTATCAGAATCCAGAGTTTTGGGAAGATTGGAGAAACTTAATTTTTCGCCCAAAAAAAAAAAACGTAAGGGGTACCACTGTCGTTTTTTTTTCGAGCCGAATTTTTGAGTTTCGATATCTCAGCTCTGGAAGGGGCTAGAGCCTCCATTTTTGCACTCAGGTCTAAGTCTCATGGCCCTCTATCAGAATCCAGAGTTTTGGGAAGATTGGAGAAACTTAATTTTTCGCCCCAAAAAAAAAACGTAAGGGGTACCAATGTCGTTTTTTTTTCGGGCCGAATTTTTGAGTTTCGATATCTCAGCTCTGGAAGGGGCTAGAGCCTCCATTTTTGCACTCAGGTCTAAGTCTCATGGCCCTCTATCAGAATCCAGAGTTTTGGGAAGATTGGAGAAACTTAATTTTTCGCCCCCCCCCAAAAAAACGTAAGGGGTACCACTGTCGTTTTTTTTTCGGGTCGAATTTTTGAGTTTCGATATCTCAGCTCTGGAAGGGGCTAGAGCCTCCATTTTTGCACTCAGGTCTAAGTCTCATGGCCCTCTATCAGAATCCAGAGTTTTGGGAAGATTGGAGAAACTTAATTTTTCACCCAAAAAAAAAAAACGTAAGGGGTACCACTGTCGTTTTTTTTTCGGGCCGAATTTTTGAGTTTCGATATCTCAGCTCTGGAAGGGGCTAGAGCCTCCATTTTTGCACTCAGGTCTAAGTCTCATGGCCCTCTATCAGAATCCAGAGTTTTGGGAAGATTGGAGAAACTTAATTTTTCGCCCCCCAAAAAAAAACGTAAGGGGTACCACTGTCGTTTTTTTTTTTCGGGTCGAATTTTTGAGTTTCGATATCTCAGCTCTGGAAGGGGCTAGAGCCTCCATTTTTGCACTCAGGTCTAAGTCTCATGGCCCTCTATCAGAATCCAGAGTTTTGGGAAGATTGGAGAAACTTAATTTTTCGCCCCAAAAAAAAAACGTAAGGGGTACCACTGTCGTTTTTTTTTCGGGCCGAATTTTTGAGTTTCGATATCTCAGCTCTGGAAGGGGCTAGAGCCTCCATTTTTGCACTCAGGTCTAAGTCTCATGGCCCTCTATCAGAATCCAGAGTTTTGGGAAGATTGGAGAAACTTAATTTTTCGCCCAAAAAAAAAAACGTAAGGGGTACCACTGTCGTTTTTTTTTCGAGCCGAATTTTTGAGTTTCGATATCTCAGCTCTGGAAGGGGCTAGAGCCTCCATTTTTGCACTCAGGTCTAAGTCTCATGGCCCTCTATCAGAATCCAGAGTTTTGGGAAGATTGGAGAAACTTAATTTTTCGCCCAAAAAAAAAAAACGTAAGGGGTACCACTGTCGTTTTTTTTTCGGGCCGAATTTTTGAGTTTCGATATCTCAGCTCTGGAAGGGGCTAGAGCCTCCATTTTTGCACTCAGGTCTAAGTCTCATGGCCCTCTATCAGAATCCAGAGTTTTGGGAAGATTGGAGAAACTTAATTTTTCGCCCCCAAAAAAAAAACGTAAGGGGTACCACTGTCGTTTTTTTTTTCGGGTCGAATTTTTGAGTTTCGATATCTCAGCTCTGGAAGGGGCTAGAGCCTCCATTTTTGCACTCAGGTCTAAGTCTCATGGCCCTCTATCAGAATCCAGAGTTTTGGGAAGATTGGAGAAACTTAATTTTTCGCCCCCAAAAAAAAACGTAAGGGGTACCACTGTCGTTTTTTTTTCGGGCCGAATTTTTAAGTTTCGATATCTCAGCTCTGGAAGGGGCTAGAGCCTCCATTTTTGCACTCAGGTCTAAGTCTCATGGCCCTCTATCAGAATCCAGAGTTTTGGGAAGATTGGAGAAACTTAATTTTTCGCCCAAAAAAAAAAACGTAAGGGGTACCACTGTCGTTTTTTTTTCGAGCCGAATTTTTGAGTTTCGATATCTCAGCTCTGGAAGGGGCTAGAGCCTCCATTTTTGCACTCAGGTCTAAGTCTCATGTCCCTCTATCAGAATCCAGAGTTTTGGGAAGATTGGAGAAACTTAATTTTTCGCCCAAAAAAAAAACTTAAGGGGTACCACTGTCGTTTTTTTTTTTCGGGCCGAATTTTTGAGTTTCGATATCTCAGCTCTGGAAGGGGCTAGAGCCTCCATTTTTGCACTCAGGTCTAAGTCTCATGGCCCACTATCAGAATCCAGAGTTTTGGGAAGATTGGAGAAACTTAATTTTTCGCCCAAAAAAAAAAACGTAAGGGGTACCACTGTCGTTTTTTTTTTCGGGCCGAATTTTTGAGTTTCGATATCTCAGCTCTGGAAGGGGCTAGAGCCTCCATTTTTGCACTCAGGTCTAAGTCTCATGGCCCTCTATCAGAATCCAGAGTTTTGGGAAGATTGGAGAAACTTAATTTTTCGCCCAAAAAAAAAAAACGTAAGGGGTACCACTGTCTTTTTTTTCGGGCCGAATTTTTGAGTTTCGATATCTCAGCTCTGGAAGGGGCTAGAGCCTCCATTTTTGCACTCAGGTCTAAGTCTCATGGCCCTCTATCAGAATCCAGAGTTTTGGGAAGATTGGAGAAACTTAATTTTTCGCCCAAAAAAAAAAACGTAAGGGGTACCACTGTCGTTTTTTTTTTCGGGCCGAATTTTTGAGTTTCGATATCTCAGCTCTGGAAGGGGCTAGAGCCTCCATTTTTGCACTCAGGTCTAAGTCTCATGGCCCTCTATCAGAATCCAGAGTTTTGAGAAGATTGGAGAAACTTAATTTTTCGCCCAAAAAAAAAAAACGTAAGGGGTACCACTGTCGTTTTTTTTTTTTCGGGCCGAATTTTTGAGTTTCGATATCTCAGCTCTGGAAGGGGCTAGAGCCTCCATTTTTGCACTCAGGTCTAAGTCTCATGGCCCTCTATCAGAATCCAGAGTTTTGGGAAGATTGGAGAAACTTAATTTTTCGCCCCAAAAAAAAAACGTAAGGGGTACCAATGTCGTTTTTTTTTTCGGGACGAATTTTTGAGTTTCGATATCTCAGCTCTGGAAGGGGCTAGAGCCTCCATTTTTGCACTCAGGTCTAAGTCTCATGGCCCTCTATCAGAATCCAGAGTTTTGGGAAGATTGGAGAAACTTAATTTTTCGCCCAAAAAAAAAAAACGTAAGGGGTACCACTGTCGTTTTTTTTTCGGGCCGAATTTTTGAGTTTCGATATCTCAGCTCTGGAAGGGGCTAGAGCCTCCATTTTTGCACTCAGGTCTAAGTCTCATGGCCCTCTATCAGAATCCAGAGTTTTGGGAAGATTGGAGAAACTTAATTTTTCGCCCCAAAAAAAAAACGTAAGGGGTACCACTGTCGTTTTTTTTTTCGGGACGAATTTTTGAGTTTCGATATCTCAGCTCTGGAAGGGGCTAGAGCCTCCATTTTTGCACTCAGGTCTAAGTCTCATGGCCCTCTATCAGAATCCAGAGTTTTGGGAAGATTGGAGAAACTTAATTTTTCGCCCAAAAAAAAAAAAACGTAAGGGGTACCACTGTCGTTTTTTTTTCGGGCCGAATTTTTGAGTTTCGATATCTCAGCTCTGGAAGGGGCTAGAGCCTCCATTTTTGCACTCAGGTCTAAGTCTCATGGCCCTCTATCAGAATCCAGAGTTTTGGGAAGATTGGAGAAACTTAATTTTTCGCCCAAAAAAAAAAAACGTAAGGGGTACCACTGTCGTTTTTTTTTCGGGCCGAATTTTTGAGTTTCGATATCTCAGCTCTGGAAGGGGCTAGAGCCTCCATTTTTGCACTCAGGTCTAAGTCTCATGGCCCTCTATCAGAATCCAGAGTTTTGGGAAGATTGGAGAAACTTAATTTTTCGCCCAAAAAAAAAAAACGTAAGGGGTACCACTGTCTTTTTTTTTCGGGCCGAATTTTTGAGTTTCGATATCTCAGCTCTGGAAGGGGCTAGAGCCTCCATTTTTGCACTCAGGTCTAAGTCTCATGGCCCTCTATCAGAATCCAGAGTTTTGAGAAGATTGGAGAAACTTAATTTTTCGCCCAAAAAAAAAAAACGTAAGGGGTACCACTGTCGTTTTTTTTTTTTCGGGCCGAATTTTTGAGTTTCGATATCTCAGCTCTGGAAGGGGCTAGAGCCTCCATTTTTGCACTCAGGTCTAAGTCTCATGGCCCTCTATCAGAATCCAGAGTTTTGGGAAGATTGGAGAAACTTAATTTTTCGCCCCAAAAAAAAAACGTAAGGGGTACCACTGTCGTTTTTTTTTTCGGGACGAATTTTTGAGTTTCGATATCTCAGCTCTGGAAGGGGCTAGAGCCTCCATTTTTGCACTCAGGTCTAAGTCTCATGGCCCTCTATCAGAATCCAGAGTTTTGGGAAGATTGGAGAAACTTAATTTTTCACCCAAAAAAAAAAAACGTAAGGGGTACCACTGTCGTTTTTTTTTCGGGCCGAATTTTTGAGTTTCGATATCTCAGCTCTGGAAGGGGCTAGAGCCTCCATTTTTGCACTCAGGTCTAAGTCTCATGGCCCTCTATCAGAATCCAGAGTTTTGGGAAGATTGGAGAAACTTAATTTTTCGCCCCAAAAAAAAAACGTAAGGGGTACCACTGTCGTTTTTTTTTTCGGGACGAATTTTTGAGTTTCGATATCTCAGCTCTGGAAGGGGCTAGAGCCTCCATTTTTGCACTCAGGTCTAAGTCTCATGGCCCTCTATCAGAATCCAGAGTTTTGGGAAGATTGGAGAAACTTAATTTTTCGCCCAAAAAAAAAAAACGTAAGGGGTACCACTGTCGTTTTTTTTTCGGGCCGAATTTTTGAGTTTCGATATCTCAGCTCTGGAAGGGGCTAGAGCCTCCATTTTTGCACTCAGGTCTAAGTCTCATGGCCCTCTATCAGAATCCAGAGTTTTGGGAAGATTGGAGAAACTTAATTTTTCGCCCAAAAAAAAAAAACGTAAGGGGTACCACTGTCTTTTTTTTTCGGGCCGAATTTTTGAGTTTCGATATCTCAGCTCTGGAAGGGGCTAGAGCCTCCATTTTTGCACTCAGGTCTAAGTCTCATGGCCCTCTATCAGAATCCAGAGTTTTGGGAAGATTGGAGAAACTTAATTTTTCGCCCAAAAAAAAAAACGTAAGGGGTACCACTGTCGTTTTTTTTTCGGGCCGAATTTTTGAGTTTCGATATCTCAGCTCTGGAAGGGGCTAGAGCCTCCATTTTTGCACTCAGGTCTAAGTCTCATGGCCCTCTATCAGAATCCAGAGTTTTGAGAAGATTGGAGAAACTTAATTTTTCGCCCAATAAAAAAAAACGTAAGGGGTACCACTGTCGTTTTTTTTTCGGGCCGAATTTTTGAGTTTCGATATCTCAGCTCTGGAAGGGGCTAGAGCCTCCATTTTTGCACTCAGGTCTAAGTCTAATGGTCCTCTATCAGAATCCAGAGTTTTGGGAAGATTGGAGAAACTTAATTTTTCGCCCAAAAAAAAAAAAACGTAAGGGGTACCACTGTCGTTTTTTTTTCGGGCCGAATTTTTGAGTTTCGATATCTCAGCTCTGGAAGGGGCTAGAGCCTCCATTTTTGCACTCAGGTCTAAGTCTCATGGCCCTCTATCAGAATCCAGAGTTTTGGGAAGATTGGAGAAACTTAATTTTTCGCCCAAAAAAAAAAACGTAAGGGGTACCACTGTCTTTTTTTTTCGGGCCGAATTTTTGAGTTTCGATATCTCAGCTCTGGAAGGGGCTAGAGCCTCCATTTTTGCACTCAGGTCTAAGTCTCATGGCCCTCTATCAGAATCCAGAGTTTTGGGAAGATTGGAGAAACTTAATTTTTCGCCCAAAAAAAAAAACGTAAGGGGTACCACTGTCGTTTTTTTTTTCGGGCCGAATTTTTGAGTTTCGATATCTCAGCTCTGGAAGGGGCTAGAGCCTCCATTTTTGCACTCAGGTCTAAGTCTCATGGCCCTCTATCAGAATCCAGAGTTTTGAGAAGATTGGAGAAACTTAATTTTTCGCCCAAAAAAAAAAAACGTAAGGGGTACCACTGTCGTTTTTTTTTTTTCAGGCCGAATTTTTGAGTTTCGATATCTCAGCTCTGGAAGGAGCTAGAGCCTCCATTTTTGCACTCAGGTCTAAGTCTCATGGCCCTCTATCAGAATCCAGAGTTTTGGGAAGATTGGAGAAACTTAATTTTATTCGCCCAAAAAAAAAAACGTAAGGGGTACCACTGTCGTTTTTTTTTCGGGCCGAATTTTTGAGTTTCGATATCTCAGCTCTGGAAGGGGCTAGAGCCTCCATTTTTGCACTCAGGTCTAAGTCTCATGGCCCTCTATCAGAATCCAGAGTTTTAGGAAGATTGGAGAAACTTAATTTTTCGCCCAAAAAAAAAAACGTAAGGGGTACCACTGTCTTTTTTTTTCGGGCCGAATTTTTGAGTTTCGATATCTCAGCTCTGGAAGGGGCTAGAGCCTCCATTTTTGCACTCAGGTCTAAGTCTCATGGCCCTCTATCAGAATCCAGAGTTTTGGGAAGATTGGAGAAACTTAATTTTTCGCCCAAAAAAAAAAAACGTAAGGGGTACCACTGTCGTTTTTTTTTCGGGCCGAATTTTTGAGTTTCGATATCTCAGCTCTGGAAGGGGCTAGAGCCTCCATTTTTGCACTCAGGTCTAAGTCTCATGGCCCTCTATCAGAATCCAGAGTTTTGAGAAGATTGGAGAAACTTAATTTTTCGCCCAAAAAAAAAAAACGTAAGGGGTACCACTGTCGTTTTTTTTTCGGGCCGAATTTTTGAGTTTCGATATCTCAGCTCTGGAAGGGGCTAGAGCCTCCATTTTTACACTCAGGTCTAAGTCTCATGGCCCTCTATCAGAATCCAGAGTTTTGGGAAGATTGGAGAAACTTAATTTTTCGCCCAAAAAAAAAAAAACGTAAGGGGTACCACTGTCGTTTTTTTTTCGGGCCGAATTTTTGAGTTTCGATATCTCAGCTCTGGAAGGGGCTAGAGCCTCCATTTTTGCACTCAGGTCTAAGTCTCATGGCCCTCTATCAGAATCCAGAGTTTTGGGAAGATTGGAGAAACTTAATTTTTCGCCCAAAAAAAAAAAACGTAAGGGGTACCACTGTCTTTTTTTTTCGGGCCGAATTTTTGAGTTTCGATATCTCAGCTCTGGAAGGGGCTAGAGCCTCCATTTTTGCACTCAGGTCTAAGTCTCATGGCCCTCTATCAGAATCCAGAGTTTTGGGAAGATTGGAGAAACTTAATTTTTCGCCCAAAAAAAAAAACGTAAGGGGTACCACTGTCGTTTTTTTTTCGGGCCGAATTTTTGAGTTTCGATATCTCAGCTCTGGAAGGGGCTAGAGCCTCCATTTTTGCACTCAGGTCTAAGTCTCATGGCCCTCTATCAGAATCCAGAGTTTTGAGAAGATTGGAGAAACTTAATTTTTCGCCCAAAAAAAAAAAACGTAAGGGGTACCACTGTCGTTTTTTTTTTTTCGGGCCGAATTTTTGAGTTTCGATATCTCAGCTCTGGAAGGAGCTAGAGCCTCCATTTTTGCACTCAGGTCTAAGTCTCATGGCCCTCTATCAGAATCCAGAGTTTTGGGAAGATTGGAGAAACTTAATTTTATTCGCCCAAAAAAAAAAAACGTAAGGGGTACCACTGTCGTTTTTTTTTCGGGCCGAATTTTTGAGTTTCGATATCTCAGCTCTGGAAGGGGCTAGAGCCTCCATTTTTGCACTCAGGTCTAAGTCTCATGGCCCTCTATCAGAATCCAGAGTTTTGGGAAGATTGGAGAAACTTAATTTTTCGCCCCAAAAAAAAAACGTAAGGGGGGTACCACTGTCGTTTTTTTTTTCGGGCCGAATTTTTGAGTTTCAATATCTCAGCTCTGGAAGGGGCTAGAGCCTCCATTTTTGCACTCAGGTCTAAGTCTCATGGCCCTCTATCAGAATCCAGAGTTTTGGGAAGATTGGAGAAAATTAATTTTTCGCCCAAAAAAAAAAAACGTAAGGGGTACCACTGTCGTTTTTTTTTCGGGCCGAATTTTTGAGTTTCGATATCTCAGCTCTGGAAGGGGCTAGAGCCTCCATTTTTGCACTCAGGTCTAAGTCTCATGGCCCTCTATCAGAATCCAGAGTTTGGGAAGATTGGAGAAACTTAATTTTTCGCCCAAAAAAAAAAAAACGTAAGGGGTACCACTATCGTTTTTTTTTTCGGGCCGAATTTTTGAGTTTCAATATCTCAGCTCTGGAAGGGGCTAGAGCCTCCATTTTTGCACTCAGGTCTAAGTCTCATGGCCCTCTATCAGAATCCAGAGTTTTGGGAAGATTGGAGAAACTTAATTTTTCGCCCAAAAAAAAAAAACGTAAGGGGTACCACTGTCGTTTTTTTTTTCGGGCCGAATTTTTGAGTTTCAAAATCTCAGCTCTGGAAGGGGCTAGAGCCTCCATTTTTGCACTCAGGTCTAAGTCTCATGGCCCTCTATCAGAATCCAGAGTTTTGGGAAGATTGGAGAAACTTAATTTTTCGCCCAAAAAAAAAAAACGTAAGGGGTACCACTGTCGTTTTTTTTTCGGGCCGAATTTTTGAGTTTCGATATCTCAGCTCTGGAAGGGGCTAGAGCCTCCATTTTTGCACTCAGGTCTAAGTCCCATGGCCCTCTATCAGAATCCAGAGTTTTGGGAAGATTGGAGAAACTTAATTTTTCGCCCCCCCAAAAAAACGTAAGGGGTACCACTGTCGTTTTTTTTTCGGGACGAATTTTTGAGTTTCGATATCTCAGCTCTGGAAGGGGCTAGAGCCTCCATTTTTGCACTCAGGTCTAAGTCTCATGGCCCTCTATCAGAATCCAGAGTTTTGGGAAGATTGGAGAAACTTAATTTTTCGCCCCAAAAAAAAAACGTAAGGGGTACCACTGTCGTTTTTTTTTTCGGGACGAATTTTTGAGTTTCGATATCTCAGCTCTGGAAGGGGCTAGAGCCTCCATTTTTGCACTCAGGTCTAAGTCTCATGGCCCTCTATCAGAATCCAGAGTTTTGGGAAGATTGGAGAAACTTAATTTTTCGCCCAAAAAAAAAAAACGTAAGGGGTACCACTGTCGTTTTTTTTTTGGGCCGAATTTTTGAGTTTCGATATCTCAGCTCTGGAAGGGGCTAGAGCCTCCATTTTTGCACTCAGGTCTAAGTCTCATGGCCCTCTATCAGAATCCAGAGTTTTGGGAAGATTGGAGAAACTTAATTTTTCGCCCCAAAAAAAAAAACGTAAGGGGTACCACTGTCGTTTTTTTTTCGGGTCGAATTTTTGAGTTTCGATATCTCAGCTCTGGAAGGGGCTAGAGCCTCCATTTTTGCACTCAGGTCTAAGTCTCATGGCCCTCTATCAGAATCCAGAGTTTTGGGAAGATTGGAGAAACTTAATTTTTCGCCCCAAAAAAAAAACGTAAGGGGTACCACTGTCGTTTTTTTTTCGGGCCGAATTTTTGAGTTTCGATATCTCAGCTCTGGAAGGGGCTAGAGCCTCCATTTTTGCACTCAGGTCTAAGTCTCATGGCCCTCTATCAGAATCCAGAGTTTTGGGAAGATTGGAGAAACTTAATTTTTCGCCCAAAAAAAAAAAACGTAAGGGGTACCACTGTCGTTTTTTTTTCGGGCCGAATTTTTGAGTTTCGATATCTCAGCTCTGGAAGGGGCTAGAGCCTCCATTTTTGCACTCAGGTCTAAGTCTCATGGCCCTCTATCAGAATCCAGAGTTTTGGGAAGATTGGAGAAACTTAATTTTTCGCCCAAAAAAAAAAAACGTAAGGGGTACCACTGTCGTTTTTTTTTCGGGCCGAATTTTTGAGTTTCGAGATCTCAGCTCTGGAAGGGGCTAGAGCCTCCATTTTTGCACTCAGGTCTAAGTCTCATGGCCCTCTATCAGAATCCAGAGTTTTGGGAAGATTGGAGAAACTTAATTTTTCGCCCAAAAAAAAAAAACGTAAGGGGTACCACTGTCTTTTTTTTTCGGGCCGAATTTTTGAGTTTCGATATCTCAGCTCTGGAAGGGGCTAGAGCCTCCATTTTTGCACTCAGGTCTAAGTCTCATGGCCCTCTATCAGAATCCAGAGTTTTGGGAAGATTGGAGAAACTTAATTTTTCGCCCAAAAAAAAAAACGTAAGGGGTACCACTGTCGTTTTTTTTTCGGGCCGAATTTTTGAGTTTCGATATCTCAGCTCTGGAAGGGGCTAGAGCCTCCATTTTTGCACTCAGGTCTAAGTCTCATGGCCCTCTATCAGAATCCAGAGTTTTGAGAAGATTGGAGAAACTTAATTTTTCGCCCAAAAAAAAAAAACGTAAGGGGTACCACTGTCGTTTTTTTTTCGGGCCGAATTTTTGAGTTTCGATATCTCAGCTCTGGAAGGGGCTAGAGCCTCCATTTTTGCACTCAGGTCTAAGTCTCATGGCCCTCTATCAGAATCCAGAGTTTTGGGAAGATTGGAGAAACTTAATTTTTCGCCCAAAAAAAAAAAAACGTAAGGGGTACCACTGTCGTTTTTTTTTCGGGCCGAATTTTTGAGTTTCGATATCTCAGCTCTGGAAGGGGCTAGAGCCTCCATTTTTGCACTCAGGTCTAAGTCTCATGGCCCTCTATCAGAATCCAGAGTTTTGGGAAGATTGGAGAAACTTAATTTTTCGCCCAAAAAAAAAAAAAAACGTAAGGGGTACCACTGTCGTTTTTTTTTCGGGCCGAATTTTTGAGTTTCGATATCTCAGCTCTGGAAGGGGCTAGAGCCTCCATTTTTGCACTCAGGTCTAAGTCTCATGGTCCTCTATCAGAATCCAGAGTTTTGGGAAGATTGGAGAAACTTAATTTTTCGCCCAAAAAAAAAAAACGTAAGGGGTACCACTGTCTTTTTTTTTCGGGCCGAATTTTTGAGTTTCGATATCTCAGCTCTGGAAGGGGCTAGAGCCTCCATTTTTGCACTCAGGTCTAAGTCTCATGGCCCTCTATCAGAATCCAGAGTTTTGGGAAGATTGGAGAAACTTAATTTTTCGCCCAAAAAAAAAAACGTAAGGGGTACCACTGTCGTTTTTTTTTCGAGCCGAATTTTTGAGTTTCGATATCTCAGCTCTGGAAGGGGCTAGAGCCTCCATTTTTGCACTCAGGTCTAAGTCTCATGGCCCTCTATCAGAATCCAGAGTTTTGGGAAGATTGGAGAAACTTAATTTTTCGCCCCAAAAAAAAACGTAAGGGGTACCACTGTCGTTTTTTTTTCGGGCCGAATTTTTGAGTTTCGATATCTCAGCTCTGGAAGGGGCTAGAGCCTCCATTTTTGCACTCAGGTCTAAGTCTCATGGCCCTCTATCAGAATCCAGAGTTTTGGGAAGATTGGAGAAACTTAATTTTTCGCCCCCCCAAAAAAAACGTAAGGGGTACCACTGTCGTTTTTTTTTCGGGTCGAATTTTTGAGTTTCGATATCTCAGCTCTGGAAGGGGCTAGAGCCTCCATTTTTGCACTCAGGTCTAAGTCTCATGGCCCTCTATCAGAATCCAGAGTTTTGGGAAGATTGGAGAAACTTAATTTTTCACCCAAAAAAAAAAAACGTAAGGGGTACCACTGTCGTTTTTTTTTCGGGCCGAATTTTTGAGTTTCGATATCTCAGCTCTGGAAGGGGCTAGAGCCTCCATTTTTGCACTCAGGTATATGTCTCATGGCCCTCTATCAGAATCCAGAGTTTTGGGAAGATTGGAGAAACTTAATTTTTCGCCCCAAAAAAAAAACGTAAGGGGTACCACTGTCGTTTTTTTTTCGGGCCAAATTTTTGAGTTTCGATATCTCAGCTCTGGAAGGGGCTAGAGCCTCCATTTTTGCACTCAGGTCTAAGTCTCATGGCCCTCTATCAGAATCCAGAGTTTTGGGAAGATTGGAGAAACTTAATTTTTCGCCCAAAAAAAAAAACGTAAGGGGTACCACTGTCGTTTTTTTTTCGAGCCGAATTTTTGAGTTTCGATATCTCAGCTCTGGAAGGGGCTAGAGCCTCCATTTTTGCACTCAGGTCTAAGTCTCATGGCCCTCTATCAGAATCCAGAGTTTTGGGAAGATTGGAGAAACTTAATTTTTCGCCCAAAAAAAAAAAAACGTAAGGGGTACCACTGTCGTTTTTTTTTTCGGGCCGAATTTTTGAGTTTCGATATCTCAGCTCTGGAAGGGGCTAGAGCCTCCATTTTTGCACTCAGGTCTAAGTCCCATGGCCCTCTATCAGAATCCAGAGTTTTGGGAAGATTGGAGAAACTTAATTTTTCGCCCCCCCAAAAAAACGTAAGGGGTACCACTGTCGTTTTTTTTTCGGGACGAATTTTTGAGTTTCGATATCTCAGCTCTGGAAGGGGCTAGAGCCTCCATTTTTGCACTCAGGTCTAAGTCTCATGGCCCTCTATCAGAATCCAGAGTTTTGGGAAGATTGGAGAAACTTAATTTTTCGCCCCAAAAAAAAAACGTAAGGGGTACCACTGTCGTTTTTTTTTCGGGACGAATTTTTGAGTTTCGATATCTCAGCTCTGGAAGGGGCTAGAGCCTCCATTTTTGCACTCAGGTCTAAGTCTCATGGCCCTCTATCAGAATCCAGAGTTTTGGGAAGATTGGAGAAACTTAATTTTTCGCCCAAAAAAAAAAACGTAAGGGGTACCACTGTCGTTTTTTTTTTTGGGCCGAATTTTTGAGTTTCGATATCTCAGCTCTGGAAGGGGCTAGAGCCTCCATTTTTGCACTCAGGTCTAAGTCTCATGGCCCTCTATCAGAATCCAGAGTTTTGGGAAGATTGGAGAAACTTAATTTTTCGCCCCAAAAAAAAAACGTAAGGGGTACCACTGTCGTTTTTTTTTCGGGTCGAATTTTTGAGTTTCGATATCTCAGCTCTGGAAGGGGCTAGAGCCTCCATTTTTGCACTCAGGTCTAAGTCTCATGGCCCTCTATCAGAATCCAGAGTTTTGGGAAGATTGGAGAAACTTAATTTTTCGCCCCAAAAAAAAAACGTAAGGGGTACCACTGTCGTTTTTTTTTCGGGCCGAATTTTTGAGTTTCGATATCTCAGCTCTGGAAGGGGCTAGAGCCTCCATTTTTGCACTCAGGTCTAAGTCTCATGGCCCTCTATCAGAATCCAGAGTTTTGGGAAGATTGGAGAAACTTAATTTTTCGCCCAAAAAAAAAAAACGTAAGGGGTACCACTGTCGTTTTTTTTTCGGGCCGAATTTTTGAGTTTCGATATCTCAGCTCTGGAAGGGGCTAGAGCCTCCATTTTTGCACTCAGGTCTAAGTCTCATGGCCCTCTATCAGAATCCAGAGTTTTGGGAAGATTGGAGAAACTTAATTTTTCGCCCAAAAAAAAAAAAACGTAAGGGGTACCACTGTCGTTTTTTTTTCGGGCCGAATTTTTGAGTTTCGATATCTCAGCTCTGGAAGGGGCTAGAGCCTCCATTTTTGCACTCAGGTCTAAGTCTCATGGCCCTCTATCAGAATCCAGAGTTTTGGGAAGATTGGAGAAACTTAATTTTTCGCCCAAAAAAAAAAAACGTAAGGGGTACCACTGTCTTTTTTTTTCGGGCCGAATTTTTGAGTTTCGATATCTCAGCTCTGGAAGGGGCTAGAGCCTCCATTTTTGCACTCAGGTCTAAGTCTCATGGCCCTCTATCAGAATCCAGAGTTTTGGGAAGATTGGAGAAACTTAATTTTTCGCCCAAAAAAAAAAACGTAAGGGGTACCACTGTCGTTTTTTTTTCGGGCCGAATTTTTGAGTTTCGATATCTCAGCTCTGGAAGGGGCTAGAGCCTCCATTTTTGCACTCAGGTCTAAGTCTCATGGCCCTCTATCAGAATCCAGAGTTTTGAGAAGATTGGAGAAACTTAATTTTTCGCCCAAAAAAAAAAAACGTAAGGGGTACCACTGTCGTTTTTTTTTCGGGCCGAATTTTTGAGTTTCGATATCTCAGCTCTGGAAGGGGCTAGAGCCTCCATTTTTGCACTCAGGTCTAAGTCTCATGGCCCTCTATCAGAATCCAGAGTTTTGGGAAGATTGGAGAAACTTAATTTTTCGCCCAAAAAAAAAAAACGTAAGGGGTACCACTGTCGTTTTTTTTTCGGGCCGAATTTTTGAGTTTCGATATCTCAGCTCTGGAAGGGGCTAGAGCCTCCATTTTTGCACTCAGGTCTAAGTCTCATGGCCCTCTCTCAGAATCCAGAGTTTTGGGAAGATTGGAGAAACTTAATTTTTCGCCCAAAAAAAAAAAACGTAAGGGGTACCACTGTCGTTTTTTTTTCGGGCCGAATTTTTGAGTTTCGATATCTCAGCTCTGGAAGGGGCTAGAGCCTCCATTTTTGCACTCAGGTCTAAGTCTCATGGCCCTCTATCAGAATCCAGAGTTTTGGGAAGATTGGAGAAACTTAATTTTTCGCCCAAAAAAAAAAAACGTAAGGGGTACCACTGTCTTTTTTTTTCGGGCCGAATTTTTGAGTTTCGATATCTCAGCTCTGGAAGGGGCTAGAGCCTCCATTTTTGCACTCAGGTCTAAGTCTCATGGCCCTCTATCAGAATCCAGAGTTTTGGGAAGATTGGAGAAACTTAATTTTTCGCCCCAAAAAAAAAACGTAAGGGGTACCACTGTCGTTTTTTTTTTCGGGACGAATTTTTGAGTTTCGATATCTCAGCTCTGGAAGGGGCTAGAGCCTCCATTTTTGCACTCAGGTCTAAGTCTCATGGCCCTCTATCAGAATCCAGAGTTTTGGGAAGATTGGAGAAACTTAATTTTTCGCCCAAAAAAAAAAAAACGTAAGGGGTACCACTGTCGTTTTTTTTTCGGGCCGAATTTTTGAGTTTCGATATCTCAGCTCTGGAAGGGGCTAGAGCCTCCATTTTTGCACTCAGGTCTAAGTCTCATGGCCCTCTATCAGAATCCAGAGTTTTGGGAAGATTGGAGAAACTTAATTTTTCGCCCAAAAAAAAAAAACGTAAGGGGTACCACTGTCGTTTTTTTTTCGGGCCGAATTTTTGAGTTTCGATATCTCAGCTCTGGAAGGGGCTAGAGCCTCCATTTTTGCACTCAGGTCTAAGTCTCATGGCCCTCTATCAGAATCCAGAGTTTTGGGAAGATTGGAGAAACTTAATTTTTCGCCCAAAAAAAAAAAACGTAAGGGGTACCACTGTCTTTTTTTTTTCGGGCCGAATTTTTGAGTTTCGATATCTCAGCTCTGGAAGGGGCTAGAGCCTCCATTTTTGCACTCAGGTCTAAGTCTCATGGCCCTCTATCAGAATCCAGAGTTTTGAGAAGATTGGAGAAACTTAATTTTTCGCCCAAAAAAAAAAAACGTAAGGGGTACCACTGTCGTTTTTTTTTTTTTCGGGCCGAATTTTTGAGTTTCGATATCTCAGCTCTGGAAGGGGCTAGAGCCTCCATTTTTGCACTCAGGTCTAAGTCTCATGGCCCTCTATCAGAATCCAGAGTTTTGGGAAGATTGGAGAAACTTAATTTTTCGCCCCAAAAAAAAAACGTAAGGGGTACCACTGTCGTTTTTTTTTTCGGGACGAATTTTTGAGTTTCGATATCTCAGCTCTGGAAGGGGCTAGAGCCTCCATTTTTGCACTCAGGTCTAAGTCTCATGGCCCTCTATCAGAATCCAGAGTTTTGGGAAGATTGGAGAAACTTAATTTTTCGCCCAAAAAAAAAAAACGTAAGGGGTACCACTGTCGTTTTTTTTTCGGGCCGAATTTTTGAGTTTCGATATCTCAGCTCTGGAAGGGGCTAGAGCCTCCATTTTTGCACTCAGGTCTAAGTCTCATGGCCCTCTATCAGAATCCAGAGTTTTGGGAAGATTGGAGAAACTTAATTTTTCGCCCCAAAAAAAAAACGTAAGGGGTACCACTGTCGTTTTTTTTTTTCGGGACGAATTTTTGAGTTTCGATATCTCAGCTCTGGAAGGGGCTAGAGCCTCCATTTTTGCACTCAGGTCTAAGTCTCATGGCCCTCTATCAGAATCCAGAGTTTTGGGAAGATTGGAGAAACTTAATTTTTCGCCCAAAAAAAAAAAAACGTAAGGGGTACCACTGTCGTTTTTTTTTCGGGCCGAATTTTTGAGTTTCGATATCTCAGCTCTGGAAGGGGCTAGAGCCTCCATTTTTGCACTCAGGTCTAAGTCTCATGGCCCTCTATCAGAATCCAGAGTTTTGGGAAGATTGGAGAAACTTAATTTTTCGCCCAAAAAAAAAAAACGTAAGGGGTACCACTGTCTTTTTTTTTCGGGCCGAATTTTTGAGTTTCGATATCTCAGCTCTGGAAGGGGCTAGAGCCTCCATTTTTGCACTCAGGTCTAAGTCTCATGGCCCTCTATCAGAATCCAGAGTTTTGGGAAGATTGGAGAAACTTAATTTTTCGCCCAAAAAAAAAACCGTAAGGGGTACCACTGTCGTTTTTTTTTCGGGCCGAATTTTTGAGTTTCGATATCTCAGCTCTGGAAGGGGCTAGAGCCTCCATTTTTGCACTCAGGTCTAAGTCTCATGGCCCTCTATCAGAATCCAGAGTTTTGAGAAGATTGGAGAAACTTAATTTTTCGCCCAATAAAAAAAAACGTAAGGGGTACCACTGTCGTTTTTTTTTCGGGCCGAATTTTTGAGTTTCGATATCTCAGCTCTGGAAGGGGCTAGAGCCTCCATTTTTGCACTCAGGTCTAAGTCTAATGGTCCTCTATCAGAATCCAGAGTTTTGGGAAGATTGGAGAAACTTAATTTTTCGCCCAAAAAAAAAAAACGTAAGGGGTACCACTGTCGTTTTTTTTTCGGGCCGAATTTTTGAGTTTCGATATCTCAGCTCTGGAAGGGGCTAGAGCCTCCATTTTTGCACTCAGGTCTAAGTCTCATGGCCCTCTATCAGAATCCAGAGTTTTGGGAAGATTGGAGAAACTTAATTTTTCGCCCAAAAAAAAAAAACGTAAGGGGTACCACTGTCTTTTTTTTTCGGGCCGAATTTTTGAGTTTCGATATCTCAGCTCTGGAAGGGGCTAGAGCCTCCATTTTTGCACTCAGGTCTAAGTCTCATGGCCCTCTATCAGAATCCAGAGTTTTGGGAAGATTGGAGAAACTTAATTTTTCGCCCAAAAAAAAAAACGTAAGGGGTACCACTGTCGTTTTTTTTTTCAGGCCGAATTTTTGAGTTTCGATATCTCAGCTCTGGAAGGGGCTAGAGCCTCCATTTTTGCACTCAGGTCTAAGTCTCATGGCCCTCTATCAGAATCCAGAGTTTTGAGAAGATTGGAGAAACTTAATTTTTCGCCCAAAAAAAAAAAACGTAAGGGGTACCACTGTCGTTTTTTTTTTTTCAGGCCGAATTTTTGAGTTTCGATATCTCAGCTCTGGAAGGAGCTAGAGCCTCCATTTTTGCACTCAGGTCTAAGTCTCATGGCCCTCTATCAGAATCCAGAGTTTTGGGAAGATTGGAGAAACTTAATTTTATTCGCCCAAAAAAAAAAAACGTAAGGGGTACCACTGTCGTTTTTTTTTCGGGCCGAATTTTTGAGTTTCGATATCTCAGCTCTGGAAGGGGCTAGAGCCTCCATTTTTGCACTCAGGTCTAAGTCTCATGGCCCTCTATCAGAATCCAGAGTTTTGGGAAGATTGGAGAAACTTAATTTTTCGCCCAAAAAAAAAAACGTAAGGGGTACCACTGTCTTTTTTTTTTCGGGCCGAATTTTTGAGTTTCGATATCTCAGCTCTGGAAGGGGCTAGAGCCTCCATTTTTGCACTCAGGTCTAAGTCTCATGGCCCTCTATCAGAATCCAGAGTTTTGGGAAGATTGGAGAAACTTAATTTTTCGCCCAAAAAAAAAAACGTAAGGGGTACCACTGTCGTTTTTTTTTCGGGCCGAATTTTTGAGTTTCGATATCTCAGCTCTGGAAGGGGCTAGAGCCTCCATTTTTGCACTCAGGTCTAAGTCTCATGGCCCTCTATCAGAATCCAGAGTTTTGAGAAGATTGGAGAAACTTAATTTTTCGCCCAAAAAAAAAAAACGTAAGGGGTACCACTGTCGTTTTTTTTTCGGGCCGAATTTTTGAGTTTCGATATCTCAGCTCTGGAAGGGGCTAGAGCCTCCATTTTTGCACTCAGGTCTAAGTCTCATGGCCCTCTATCAGAATCCAGAGTTTTGGGAAGATTGGAGAAACTTAATTTTTCGCCCAAAAAAAAAAAACGTAAGGGGTACCACTGTCGTTTTTTTTTCGGGCCGAATTTTTGAGTTTCGATATCTCAGCTCTGGAAGGGGCTAGAGCCTCCATTTTTGCACTCAGGTCTAAGTCTCATGGCCCTCTATCAGAATCCAGAGTTTTGGGAAGATTGGAGAAACTTAATTTTTCGCCCAAAAAAAAAAAACGTAAGGGGTACCACTGTCTTTTTTTTTCGGGCCGAATTTTTGAGTTTCGATATCTCAGCTCTGGAAGGGGCTAGAGCCTCCATTTTTGCACTCAGGTCTAAGTCTCATGGCCCTCTATCAGAATCCAGAGTTTTGGGAAGATTGGAGAAACTTAATTTTTCGCCCAAAAAAAAAAAACGTAAGGGGTACCATTGTCGTTTTTTTTTTTTCGGGCCGAATTTTTGAGTTTCGATATCTCAGCTCTGGAAGGAGCTAGAGCCTCCATTTTTGCACTCAGGTCTAAGTCTCATGGCCCTCTATCAGAATCCAGAGTTTTGGGAAGATTGGAGAAACTTAATTTTATTCGCCCAAAAAAAAAAAACGTAAGGGGTACCACTGTCGTTTTTTTTTCGGGCCGAATTTTTGAGTTTCGATATCTCAGCTCTGGAAGGGGCTAGAGCCTCCATTTTTGCACTCAGGTCTAAGTCTCATGGCCCTCTATCAGAATCCAGAGTTTTGGGAAGATTGGAGAAACTTAATTTTTCGCCCCAAAAAAAAAAACGTAAGGGGGGTACCACTGTCGTTTTTTTTTTCGGGCCGAATTTTTGAGTTTCAATATCTCAGCTCTGGAAGGGGCTAGAGCCTCCATTTTTGCACTCAGGTCTAAGTCTCATGGCCCTCTATCAGAATCCAGAGTTTTGGGAAGATTGGAGAAAATTAATTTTTCGCCCAAAAAAAAAAAACGTAAGGGGTACCACTGTCGTTTTTTTTTCGGGCCGAATTTTTGAGTTTCGATATCTCAGCTCTGGAAGGGGCTAGAGCCTCCATTTTTGCACTCAGGTCTAAGTCTCATGGCCCTCTATCAGAATCCAGAGTTTGGGAAGATTGGAGAAACTTAATTTTTCGCCCAAAAAAAAAAAAAACGTAAGGGGTACCACTATCGTTTTTTTTTTCGGGCCGAATTTTTGAGTTTCAATATCTCAGCTCTGGAAGGGGCTAGAGCCTCCATTTTTGCACTCAGGTCTAAGTCTCATGGCCCTCTATCAGAATCCAGAGTTTTGGGAAGATTGGAGAAACTTAATTTTTCGCCCAAAAAAAAAAAACGTAAGGGGTACCACTGTCGTTTTTTTTTTCGGGCCGAATTTTTGAGTTTCAAAATCTCAGCTCTGGAAGGGGCTAGAGCCTCCATTTTTGCACTCAGGTCTAAGTCTCATGGCCCTCTATCAGAATCCAGAGTTGTGGGAAGATTGGAGAAACTTAATTTTTCGCCCAAAAAAAAAAAACGTAAGGGGTACCACTGTCGTTTTTTTTTTCGGGCCGAATTTTTGAGTTTCGATATCTCAGCTCTGGAAGGGGCTAGAGCCTCCATTTTTGCACTCAGGTCTAAGTCCCATGGCCCTCTATCAGAATCCAGAGTTTTGGGAAGATTGGAGAAACTTAATTTTTCGCCCCCCCAAAAAAACGTAAGGGGTACCACTGTCGTTTTTTTTTCGGGACGAATTTTTGAGTTTCGATATCTCAGCTCTGGAAGGGGCTAGAGCCTCCATTTTTGCACTCAGGTCTAAGTCTCATGGCCCTCTATCAGAATCCAGAGTTTTGGGAAGATTGGAGAAACTTAATTTTTCGCCCCAAAAAAAAAACGTAAGGGGTACCACTGTCGGTTTTTTTTCGGGACGAATTTTTGAGTTTCGATATCTCAGCTCTGGAAGGGGCTAGAGCCTCCATTTTTGCACTCAGGTCTAAGTCTCATGGCCCTCTATCAGAATCCAGAGTTTTGGGAAGATTGGAGAAACTTAATTTTTCGCCCAAAAAAAAAAAACGTAAGGGGTACCACTGTCGTTTTTTTTTTTGGGCCGAATTTTTGAGTTTCGATATCTCAGCTCTGGAAGGGGCTAGAGCCTCCATTTTTGCACTCAGGTCTAAGTCTCATGGCCCTCTATCAGAATCCAGAGTTTTGGGAAGATTGGAGAAACTTAATTTTTCGCCCCAAAAAAAAAACGTAAGGGGTACCACTGTCGTTTTTTTTTCGGGTCGAATTTTTGAGTTTCGATATCTCAGCTCTGGAAGGGGCTAGAGCCTCCATTTTTGCACTCAGGTCTAAGTCTCATGGCCCTCTATCAGAATCCAGAGTTTTGGGAAGATTGGAGAAACTTAATTTTTCGCCCCCAAAAAAAAACGTAAGGGGTACCACTGTCGTTTTTTTTTCGGGCCGAATTTTTGAGTTTCGATATCTCAGCTCTGGAAGGGGCTAGAGCCTCCATTTTTGCACTCAGGTCTAAGTCTCATGGCCCTCTATCAGAATCCAGAGTTTTGGGAAGATTGGAGAAACTTAATTTTTCGCCCAAAAAAAAAAAACGTAAGGGGTACCACTGTCGTTTTTTTTTCGGGCCGAATTTTTGAGTTTCGATATCTCAGCTCTGGAAGGGGCTAGAGCCTCCATTTTTGCACTCAGGTCTAAGTCTCATGGCCCTCTATCAGAATCCAGAGTTTTGGGAAGATTGGAGAAACTTAATTTTTCGCCCAAAAAAAAAAAACGTAAGGGGTACCACTGTCGTTTTTTTTTCGGGCCGAATTTTTGAGTTTCGATATCTCAGCTCTGGAAGGGGCTAGAGCCTCCATTTTTGCACTCAGGTCTAAGTCTCATGGCCCTCTATTAGAATCCAGAGTTTTGGGAAGATTGGAGAAACTTAATTTTTCGCCCAAAAAAAAAAAACGTAAGGGGTACCACTGTCTTTTTTTTTCGGGCCGAATTTTTGAGTTTCGATATCTCAGCTCTGGAAGGGGCTAGAGCCTCCATTTTTGCACTCAGGTCTAAGTCTCATGGCCCTCTATCAGAATCCAGAGTTTTGGGAAGATTGGAGAAACTTAATTTTTCGCCCCAAAAAAAAAACGTAAGGGGTACCACTGTCGTTTTTTTTTCGGGCCGAATTTTTGAGTTTCGATATCTCAGCTCTGGAAGGGGCTAGAGCCTCCATTTTTGCACTCAGGTCTAAGTCTCATGGCCCTCTATCAGAATCCAGAGTTTTGAGAAGATTGGAGAAACTTAATTTTTCGCCCAAAAAAAAAAAACGTAAGGGGTACCACTGTCGTTTTTTTTTCGGGCCGAATTTTTGAGTTTCGATATCTCAGCTCTGGAAGGGGCTAGAGCCTCCATTTTTGCACTCAGGTCTAAGTCTCATGGCCCTCTATCAGAATCCAGAGTTTTGGGAAGATTGGAGAAACTTAATTTTTCGCCCAAAAAAAAAAAACGTAAGGGGTACCACTGTCGTTTTTTTTTCGGGCCGAATTTTTGAGTTTCGATATCTCAGCTCTGGAAGGGGCTAGAGCCTCCATTTTTGCACTCAGGTCTAAGTCTCATGGCCCTCTATCAGAATCCAGAGTTTTGGGAAGATTGGAGAAACTTAATTTTTCGCCCAAAAAAAAAAAAACGTAAGGGGTACCACTGTCGTTTTTTTTTCGGGCCGAATTTTTGAGTTTCGATATCTCAGCTCTGGAAGGGGCTAGAGCCTCCATTTTTGCACTCAGGTCTAAGTCTCATGGCCCTCTATCAGAATCCAGAGTTTTGGGAAGATTGGAGAAACTTAATTTTTCGCCCAAAAAAAAAAAAACGTAAGGGGTACCACTGTCGTTTTTTTTTCGGGCCGAATTTTTGAGTTTCGATATCTCAGCTCTGGAAGGGGCTAGAGCCTCCATTTTTGCACTCAGGTCTAAGTCTCATGGCCCTCTATCAGAATCCAGAGTTTTGGGAAGATTGGAGAAACTTAATTTTTCGCCCAAAAAAAAAAACGTAAGGGGTACCACTGTCTTTTTTTTTCGGGCCGAATTTTTGAGTTTCAATATCTCAGCTCTGGAAGGGGCTAGAGCCTCCATTTTTGCACTCAGGTCTAAGTCTCATGGCCCTCTATCAGAATCCAGAGTTTTGGGAAGATTGGAGAAACTTAATTTTTCGCCCAAAAAAAAAAACGTAAGGGGTACCACTGTCGTTTTTTTTTCGAGCCGAATTTTTGAGTTTCGATATCTCAGCTCTGGAAGGGGCTAGAGCCTCCATTTTTGCACTCAGGTCTAAGTCTCATGGCCCTCTATCAGAATCCAGAGTTTTGGGAAGATTGGAGAAACTTAATTTTTCGCCCCAAAAAAAACGTAAGGGGTACCACTGTCGTTTTTTTTTCGGGCCGAATTTTTGAGTTTCGATATCTCAGCTCTGGAAGGGGCTAGAGCCTCCATTTTTGCACTCAGGTCTAAGTCTCATGGCCCTCTATCAGAATCCAGAGTTTTGGGAAGATTGGAGAAACTTAATTTTTCGCCCCCCCAAAAAAAACGTAAGGGGTACCACTGTCGTTTTTTTTTCGGGTCGAATTTTTGAGTTTCGATATCTCAGCTCTGGAAGGGGCTAGAGCCTCCATTTTTGCACTCAGGTCTAAGTCTCATGGCCCTCTATCAGAATCCAGAGTTTTGGGAAGATTGGAGAAACTTAATTTTTCACCCAAAAAAAAAAAACGTAAGGGGTACCACTGTCGTTTTTTTTTCGGGCTGAATTTTTGAGTTTCGATATCTCAGCTCTGGAAGGGGCTAGAGCCTCCATTTTTGCACTCAGGTCTAAGTCTCATGGCCCTCTATTAGAATCCAGAGTTTTGGGAAGATTGGAGAAACTTAATTTTTCGCCCCCAAAAAAAAAACGTAAGGGGTACCACTGTCGTTTTTTTTTTCGGGTCGAATTTTTGAGTTTCGATATCTCAGCTCTGGAAGGGGCTAGAGCCTCCATTTTTGCACTCAGGTATATGTCTCATGGCCCTCTATCAGAATCCAGAGTTTTGGGAAGATTGGAGAAACTTAATTTTTCGCCCCAAAAAAAAAACGTAAGGGGTACCACTGTCGTTTTTTTTTCGGGCCGAATTTTTGAGTTTCGATATCTCAGCTCTGGAAGGGGCTAGAGCCTCCATTTTTGCACTCAGGTCTAAGTCTCATGGCCCTCTATCAGAATCCAGAGTTTTGGGAAGATTGGAGAAACTTAATTTTTCGCCCAAAAAAAAAAACGTAAGGGGTACCACTGTCGTTTTTTTTTCGAGCCGAATTTTTGAGTTTCGATATCTCAGCTCTGGAAGGGGCTAGAGCCTCCATTTTTGCACTCAGGTCTAAGTCTCATGGCCCTCTATCAGAATCCAGAGTTTTGGGAAGATTGGAGAAACTTAATTTTTCGCCCAAAAAAAAAAACGTAAGGGGTACCACTGTCTTTTTTTTTCGGGCCGAATTTTTGAGTTTCGATATCTCAGCTCTGGAAGGGGCTAGAGCCTCCATTTTTGCACTCAGGTCTAAGTCTCATGGCCCTCTATCAGAATCCAGAGTTTTGGGAAGATTGGAGAAACTTAATTTTTCGCCCAAAAAAAAAAACGTAAGGGGTACCACTGTCGTTTTTTTTTCGGGCCGAATTTTTGAGTTTCGATATCTCAGCTCTGGAAGGGGCTAGAGCCTCCATTTTTGCACTCAGGTCTAAGTCTCATGGCCCTCTATCAGAATCCAGAGTTTTGAGAAGATTGGAGAAACTTAATTTTTCGCCCAAAAAAAAAAAACGTAAGGGGTACCACTGTCGTTTTTTTTTCGGGCCGAATTTTTGAGTTTCGATATCTCAGCTCTGGAAGGGGCTAGAGCCTCCATTTTTGCACTCAGGTCTAAGTCTCATGGCCCTCTATCAGAATCCAGAGTTTTGGGAAGATTGGAGAAACTTAATTTTTCGCCCAAAAAAAAAAAAACGTAAGGGGTACCACTGTCGTTTTTTTTTCGGGCCGAATTTTTGAGTTTCGATATCTCAGCTCTGGAAGGGGCTAGAGCCTCCATTTTTGCACTCAGGTCTAAGTCTCATGGCCCTCTATCAGAATCCAGAGTTTTGGGAAGATTGGAGAAACTTAATTTTTCGCCCAAAAAAAAAAAACGTAAGGGGTACCACTGTCTTTTTTTTTCGGGCCGAATTTTTGAGTTTCGATATCTCAGCTCTGGAAGGGGCTAGAGCCTCCATTTTTGCACTCAGGTCTAAGTCTCATGGCCCTCTATCAGAATCCAGAGTTTTGGGAAGATTGGAGAAACTTAATTTTTCGCCCAAAAAAAAAAACGTAAGGGGTACCACTGTCGTTTTTTTTTCGGGCCGAATTTTTGAGTTTCGATATCTCAGCTCTGGAAGGGGCTAGAGCCTCCATTTTTGCACTCAGGTCTAAGTCTCATGGCCCTCTATCAGAATCCAGAGTTTTGAGAAGATTGGAGAAACTTAATTTTTCGCCCAAAAAAAAAAAACGTAAGGGGTACCACTGTCGTTTTTTTTTTTTTCGGGCCGAATTTTTGAGTTTCGATATCTCAGCTCTGGAAGGAGCTAGAGCCTCCATTTTTGCACTCAGGTCTAAGTCTCATGGCCCTCTATCAGAATCCAGAGTTTTGGGAAGATTGGAGAAACTTAATTTTATTCGCCCAAAAAAAAAAAACGTAAGGGGTACCACTGTCGTTTTTTTTTCGGGCCGAATTTTTGAGTTTCGATATCTCAGCTCTGGAAGGGGCTAGAGCCTCCATTTTTGCACTCAGGTCTAAGTCTCATGGCCCTCTATCAGAATCCAGAGTTTTGGGAAGATTGGAGAAACTTAATTTTTCGCCCCAAAAAAAAAAACGTAAGGGGGGTACCACTGTCGTTTTTTTTTTCGGGCCGAATTTTTGAGTTTCAATATCTCAGCTCTGGAAGGGGCTAGAGCCTCCATTTTTGCACTCAGGTCTAAGTCTCATGGCCCTCTATCAGAATCCAGAGTTTTGGGAAGATTGGAGAAAATTAATTTTTCGCCCAAAAAAAAAAAACGTAAGGGGTACCACTGTCGTTTTTTTTTCGGGCCGAATTTTTGAGTTTCGATATCTCAGCTCTGGAAGGGGCTAGAGCCTCCATTTTTGCACTCAGGTCTAAGTCTCATGGCCCTCTATCAGAATCCAGAGTTTGGGAAGATTGGAGAAACTTAATTTTTCGCCCAAAAAAAAAAAAACGTAAGGGGTACCACTATCGTTTTTTTTTTTCGGGCCGAATTTTTGAGTTTCAATATCTCAGCTCTGGAAGGGGCTAGAGCCTCCATTTTTGCACTCAGGTCTAAGTCTCATGGCCCTCTATCAGAATCCAGAGTTTTGGGAAGATTGGAGAAACTTAATTTTTCGCCCAAAAAAAAAAAAACGTAAGGGGTACCACTGTCGTTTTTTTTTTCGGGCCGAATTTTTGAGTTTCAAAATCTCAGCTCTGGAAGGGGCTAGAGCCTCCATTTTTGCACTCAGGTCTAAGTCTCATGGCCCTCTATCAGAATCCAGAGTTTTGGGAAGATTGGAGAAACTTAATTTTTCGCCCAAAAAAAAAAAACGTAAGGGGTACCACTGTCGTTTTTTTTTCGGGCCGAATTTTTGAGTTTCGATATCTCAGCTCTGGAAGGGGCTAGAGCCTCCATTTTTGCACTCAGGTCTAAGTCCCATGGCCCTCTATCAGAATCCAGAGTTTTGGGAAGATTGGAGAAACTTAATTTTTCGCCCCCCCAAAAAAACGTAAGGGGTACCACTGTCGTTTTTTTTTCGGGACGAATTTTTGAGTTTCGATATCTCAGCTCTGGAAGGGGCTAGAGCCTCCATTTTTGCACTCAGGTCTAAGTCTCATGGCCCTCTATCAGAATCCAGAGTTTTGGGAAGATTGGAGAAACTTAATTTTTCGCCCCAAAAAAAAAACGTAAGGGGTACCACTGTCGGTTTTTTTTCGGGACGAATTTTTGAGTTTCGATATCTCAGCTCTGGAAGGGGCTAGAGCCTCCATTTTTGCACTCAGGTCTAAGTCTCATGGCCCTCTATCAGAATCCAGAGTTTTGGGAAGATTGGAGAAACTTAATTTTTCGCCCAAAAAAAAAAAACGTAAGGGGTACCACTGTCGTTTTTTTTTTTGGGCCGAATTTTTGAGTTTCGATATCTCAGCTCTGGAAGGGGCTAGAGCCTCCATTTTTGCACTCAGGTCTAAGTCTCATGGCCCTCTATCAGAATCCAGAGTTTTGGGAAGATTGGAGAAACTTAATTTTTCGCCCCAAAAAAAAAACGTAAGGGGTACCACTGTCGTTTTTTTTTCGGGTCGAATTTTTGAGTTTCGATATCTCAGCTCTGGAAGGGGCTAGAGCCTCCATTTTTGCACTCAGGTCTAAGTCTCATGGCCCTCTATCAGAATCCAGAGTTTTGGGAAGATTGGAGAAACTTAATTTTTCGCCCCAAAAAAAAAACGTAAGGGGTACCACTGTCGTTTTTTTTTCGGGCCGAATTTTTGAGTTTCGATATCTCAGCTCTGGAAGGGGCTAGAGCCTCCATTTTTGCACTCAGGTCTAAGTCTCATGGCCCTCTATCAGAATCCAGAGTTTTGGGAAGATTGGAGAAACTTAATTTTTCGCCCAAAAAAAAAAACGTAAGGGGTACCACTGTCGTTTTTTTTTCGGGCCGAATTTTTGAGTTTCGATATCTCAGCTCTGGAAGGGGCTAGAGCCTCCATTTTTGCACTCAGGTCTAAGTCTCATGGCCCTCTATCAGAATCCAGAGTTTTGGGAAGATTGGAGAAACTTAATTTTTCGCCCAAAAAAAAAAAAACGTAAGGGGTACCACTGTCGTTTTTTTTTCGGGCCGAATTTTTGAGTTTCGATATCTCAGCTCTGGAAGGGGCTAGAGCCTCCATTTTTGCACTCAGGTCTAAGTCTCATGGCCCTCTATCAGAATCCAGAGTTTTGGGAAGATTGGAGAAACTTAATTTTTCGCCCAAAAAAAAAAACGTAAGGGGTACCACTGTCTTTTTTTTTCGGGCCGAATTTTTGAGTTTCGATATCTCAGCTCTGGAAGGGGCTAGAGCCTCCATTTTTGCACTCAGGTCTAAGTCTCATGGCCCTCTATCAGAATCCAGAGTTTTGGGAAGATTGGAGAAACTTAATTTTTCGCCCCAAAAAAAAAACGTAAGGGGTACCACTGTCGTTTTTTTTTTCGGGACGAATTTTTGAGTTTCGATATCTCAGCTCTGGAAGGGGCTAGAGCCTCCATTTTTGCACTCAGGTCTAAGTCTCATGGCCCTCTATCAGAATCCAGAGTTTTGGGAAGATTGGAGAAACTTAATTTTTCGCCCAAAAAAAAAAAACGTAAGGGGTACCACTGTCGTTTTTTTTTCGGGCCGAATTTTTGAGTTTCGATATCTCAGCTCTGGAAGGGGCTAGAGCCTCCATTTTTGCACTCAGGTCTAAGTCTCATGGCCCTCTATCAGAATCCAGAGTTTTGGGAAGATTGGAGAAACTTAATTTTTCGCCCAAAAAAAAAAAACGTAAGGGGTACCACTGTCGTTTTTTTTTCGGGCCGAATTTTTGAGTTTCGATATCTCAGCTCTGGAAGGGGCTAGAGCCTCCATTTTTGCACTCAGGTCTAAGTCTCATGGCCCTCTATCAGAATCCAGAGTTTTGGGAAGATTGGAGAAACTTAATTTTTCGCCCCAAAAAAAAAACGTAAGGGGTACCACTGTCGTTTTTTTTTCGGGTCGAATTTTTGAGTTTCGATATCTCAGCTCTGGAAGGGGCTAGAGCCTCCATTTTTGCACTCAGGTCTAAGTCTCATGGCCCTCTATCAGAATCCAGAGTTTTGGGAAGATTGGAGAAACTTAATTTTTCGCCCCAAAAAAAAAACGTAAGGGGTACCACTGTCGTTTTTTTTTCGGGCCGAATTTTTGAGTTTCGATATCTCAGCTCTGGAAGGGGCTAGAGCCTCCATTTTTGCACTCAGGTCTAAGTCTCATGGCCCTCTATCAGAATCCAGAGTTTTGGGAAGATTGGAGAAACTTAATTTTTCGCCCAAAAAAAAAAAACGTAAGGGGTACCACTGTCGTTTTTTTTTCGGGCCGAATTTTTGAGTTTCGATATCTCAGCTCTGGAAGGGGCTAGAGCCTCCATTTTTGCACTCAGGTCTAAGTCTCATGGCCCTCTATCAGAATCCAGAGTTTTGGGAAGATTGGAGAAACTTAATTTTTCGCCCAAAAAAAAAAAAACGTAAGGGGTACCACTGTCGTTTTTTTTTCGGGCCGAATTTTTGAGTTTCGATATCTCAGCTCTGGAAGGGGCTAGAGCCTCCATTTTTGCACTCAGGTCTAAGTCTCATGGCCCTCTATCAGAATCCAGAGTTTTGGGAAGATTGGAGAAACTTAATTTTTCGCCCAAAAAAAAAAAACGTAAGGGGTACCACTGTCTTTTTTTTTCGGGCCGAATTTTTGAGTTTCGATATCTCAGCTCTGGAAGGGGCTAGAGCCTCCATTTTTGCACTCAGGTCTAAGTCTCATGGCCCTCTATCAGAATCCAGAGTTTTGGGAAGATTGGAGAAACTTAATTTTTCGCCCCAAAAAAAAAACGTAAGGGGTACCACTGTCGTTTTTTTTTTCGGGACGAATTTTTGAGTTTCGATATCTCAGCTCTGGAAGGGGCTAGAGCCTCCATTTTTGCACTCAGGTCTAAGTCTCATGGCCCTCTATCAGAATCCAGAGTTTTGGGAAGATTGGAGAAACTTAATTTTTCGCCCAAAAAAAAAAAAACGTAAGGGGTACCACTGTCGTTTTTTTTTCGGGCCGAATTTTTGAGTTTCGATATCTCAGCTCTGGAAGGGGCTAGAGCCTCCATTTTTGCACTCAGGTCTAAGTCTCATGGCCCTCTATCAGAATCCAGAGTTTTGGGAAGATTGGAGAAACTTAATTTTTCGCCCAAAAAAAAAAACGTAAGGGGTACCACTGTCGTTTTTTTTTCGGGCCGAATTTTTGAGTTTCGATATCTCAGCTCTGGAAGGGGCTAGAGCCTCCATTTTTGCACTCAGGTCTAAGTCTCATGGCCCTCTATCAGAATCCAGAGTTTTGAGAAGATTGGAGAAACTTAATTTTTCGCCCAATAAAAAAAAACGTAAGGGGTACCACTGTCGTTTTTTTTTCGGGCCGAATTTTTGAGTTTCGATATCTCAGCTCTGGAAGGGGCTAGAGCCTCCATTTTTGCACTCAGGTCTAAGTCTCATGGCCCTCTATCAGAATCCAGAGTTTTGGGAAGATTGGAGAAACTTAATTTTTCGCCCAAAAAAAAAAAACGTAAGGGGTACCACTGTCGTTTTTTTTTCGGGCCGAATTTTTGAGTTTCGATATCTCAGCTCTGGAAGGGGCTAGAGCCTCCATTTTTGCACTCAGGTCTAAGTCTCATGGCCCTCTATCAGAATCCAGAGTTTTGGGAAGATTGGAGAAACTTAATTTTTCGCCCAAAAAAAAAAAACGTAAGGGGTACCACTGTCTTTTTTTTTCGGGCCGAATTTTTGAGTTTCGATATCTCAGCTCTGGAAGGGGCTAGAGCCTCCATTTTTGCACTCAGGTCTAAGTCTCATGGCCCTCTATCAGAATCCAGAGTTTTGGGAAGATTGGAGAAACTTAATTTTTCGCCCAAAAAAAAAAACGTAAGGGGTACCACTGTCGTTTTTTTTTCGGGCCGAATTTTTGAGTTTCGATATCTCAGCTCTGGAAGGGGCTAGAGCCTCCATTTTTGCACTCAGGTCTAAGTCTCATGGCCCTCTATCAGAATCCAGAGTTTTGAGAAGATTGGAGAAACTTAATTTTTCGCCCAAAAAAAAAAAACGTAAGGGGTACCACTGTCGTTTTTTTTTTTTTCGGGCCGAATTTTTGAGTTTCGATATCTCAGCTCTGGAAGGAGCTAGAGCCTCCATTTTTGCACTCAGGTCTAAGTCTCATGGCCCTCTATCAGAATCCAGAGTTTTGGGAAGATTGGAGAAACTTAATTTTATTCGCCCAAAAAAAAAAAACGTAAGGGGTACCACTGTCGTTTTTTTTTCGGGCCGAATTTTTGAGTTTCGATATCTCAGCTCTGGAAGGGGCTAGAGCCTCCATTTTTGCACTCAGGTCTAAGTCTCATGGCCCTCTATCAGAATCCAGAGTTTTGGGAAGATTGGAGAAACTTAATTTTTCGCCCAAAAAAAAAAACGTAAGGGGTACCACTGTCTTTTTTTTTCGGGCCGAATTTTTGAGTTTCGATATCTCAGCTCTGGAAGGGGCTAGAGCCTCCATTTTTGCACTCAGGTCTAAGTCTCATGGCCCTCTATCAGAATCCAGAGTTTTGGGAAGATTGGAGAAACTTAATTTTTCGCCCAAAAAAAAAAACGTAAGGGGTACCACTGTCGTTTTTTTTTCGGGCCGAATTTTTGAGTTTCGATATCTCAGCTCTGGAAGGGGCTAGAGCCTCCATTTTTGCACTCAGGTCTAAGTCTCATGGCCCTCTATCAGAATCCAGAGTTTTGAGAAGATTGGAGAAACTTAATTTTTCGCCCAAAAAAAAAAAACGTAAGGGGTACCACTGTCGTTTTTTTTTCGGGCCGAATTTTTGAGTTTCGATATCTCAGCTCTGGAAGGGGCTAGAGCCTCCATTTTTGCACTCAGGTCTAAGTCTCATGGCCCTCTATCAGAATCCAGAGTTTTGGGAAGATTGGAGAAACTTAATTTTTCGCCCAAAAAAAAAAAAACGTAAGGGGTACCACTGTCGTTTTTTTTTCGGGCCGAATTTTTGAGTTTCGATATCTCAGCTCTGGAAGGGGCTAGAGCCTCCATTTTTGCACTCAGGTCTAAGTCTCATGGCCCTCTATCAGAATCCAGAGTTTTGGGAAGATTGGAGAAACTTAATTTTTCGCCCCAAAAAAAAAAACGTAAGGGGTACCACTGTCTTTTTTTTTCGGGCCGAATTTTTGAGTTTCGATATCTCAGCTCTGGAAGGGGCTAGAGCCTCCATTTTTGCACTCAGGTCTAAGTCTCATGGCCCTCTATCAGAATCCAGAGTTTTGGGAAGATTGGAGAAACTTAATTTTTCGCCCAAAAAAAAAAACGTAAGGGGTACCACTGTCGTTTTTTTTTCGGGCCGAATTTTTGAGTTTCGATATCTCAGCTCTGGAAGGGGCTAGAGCCTCCATTTTTGCACTCAGGTCTAAGTCTCATGGCCCTCTATCAGAATCCAGAGTTTTGAGAAGATTGGAGAAACTTAATTTTTCGCCCAAAAAAAAAAAACGTAAGGGGTACCACTGTCGTTTTTTTTTTTTTCGGGCCGAATTTTTGAGTTTCGATATCTCAGCTCTGGAAGGAGCTAGAGCCTCCATTTTTGCACTCAGGTCTAAGTCTCATGGCCCTCTATCAGAATCCAGAGTTTTGGGAAGATTGGAGAAACTTAATTTTATTCGCCCAAAAAAAAAAACGTAAGGGGTACCACTGTCGTTTTTTTTTCGGGCCGAATTTTTGAGTTTCGATATCTCAGCTCTGGAAGGGGCTAGAGCCTCCATTTTTGCACTCAGGTCTAAGTCTCATGGCCCTCTATCAGAATCCAGAGTTTTGGGAAGATTGGAGAAACTTAATTTTTCGCCCCAAAAAAAAAACGTAAGGGGGGTACCACTGTCGTTTTTTTTTTCGGGCCGAATTTTTGAGTTTCGATATCTCAGCTCTGGAAGGGGCTAGAGCCTCCATTTTTGCACTCAGGTCTAAGTCTCATGGCCCTCTATCAGAATCCAGAGTTTTGGGAAGATTGGAGAAAATTAATTTTTCGCCCAAAAAAAAAAAACGTAAGGGGTACCACTGTCGTTTTTTTTTCGGGCCGAATTTTTGAGTTTCGATATCTCAGCTCTGGAAGGGGCTAGAGCCTTCATTTTTGCACTCAGGTCTAAGTCTCATGGCCCTCTATCAGAATCCAGAGTTTGGGAAGATTGGAGAAACTTAATTTTTCGCCCAAAAAAAAAAAACGTAAGGGGTACCACTATCGTTTTTTTTTTCGGGCCGAATTTTTGAGTTTCAATATCTCAGCTCTGGAAGGGGCTAGAGCCTCCATTTTTGCACTCAGGTCTAAGTCTCATGGCCCTCTATCAGAATCCAGAGTTTTGGGAAGATTGGAGAAACTTAATTTTTCGCCCAAAAAAAAAAAACGTAAGGGGTACCACTGTCGTTTTTTTTTCGGGCCGAATTTTTGAGTTTCGATATCTCAGCTCTGGAAGGGGCTTGAGCCTCCATTTTTGCACTCAGGTCTAAGTCCCATGGCCCTCTATCAGAATCCAGAGTTTTGGGAAGATTGGAGAAACTTAATTTTTCGCCCCCCCAAAAAAACGTAAGGGGTACCACTGTCGTTTTTTTTTCGGGACGAATTTTTGAGTTTCGATATCTCAGCTCTGGAAGGGGCTAGAGCCTCCATTTTTGCACTCAGGTCTAAGTCTCATGGCCCTCTATCAGAATCCAGAGTTTTGAGAAGATTGGAGAAACTTAATTTTTCGCCCAATAAAAAAAAACGTAAGGGGTACCACTGTCGTTTTTTTTTTCGGGCCGAATTTTTGAGTTTCGATATCTCAGCTCTGGAAGGGGCTAGAGCCTCCATTTTTGCACTCAGGTCTAAGTCTCATGGCCCTCTATCAGAATCCAGAGTTTTGGGAAGATTGGAGAAACTTAATTTTTCGCCCAAAAAAAAAAAACGTAAGGGGTACCACTGTCGTTTTTTTTTCGGGCCGAATTTTTGAGTTTCGATATCTCAGCTCTGGAAGGGGCTAGAGCCTCCATTTTTGCACTCAGGTCTAAGTCTCATGGCCCTCTATCAGAATCCAGAGTTTTGGGAAGATTGGAGAAACTTAATTTTTCGCCCAAAAAAAAAAAACGTAAGGGGTACCACTGTCTTTTTTTTTCGGGCCGAATTTTTGAGTTTCGATATCTCAGCTCTGGAAGGGGCTAGAGCCTCCATTTTTGCACTCAGGTCTAAGTCTCATGGCCCTCTATCAGAATCCAGAGTTTTGGGAAGATTGGAGAAACTTAATTTTTCGCCCAAAAAAAAAAACGTAAGGGGTACCACTGTCGTTTTTTTTTCGGGCCGAATTTTTGAGTTTCGATATCTCAGCTCTGGAAGGGGCTAGAGCCTCCATTTTTGCACTCAGGTCTAAGTCTCATGGCCCTCTATCAGAATCCAGAGTTTTGAGAAGATTGGAGAAACTTAATTTTTCGCCCAAAAAAAAAAAACGTAAGGGGTACCACTGTCGTTTTTTTTTTTTTCGGGCCGAATTTTTGAGTTTCGATATCTCAGCTCTGGAAGGAGCTAGAGCCTCCATTTTTGCACTCAGGTCTAAGTCTCATGGCCCTCTATCAGAATCCAGAGTTTTGGGAAGATTGGAGAAACTTAATTTTATTCGCCCAAAAAAAAAAACGTAAGGGGTACCACTGTCGTTTTTTTTTCGGGCCGAATTTTTGAGTTTCGATATCTCAGCTCTGGAAGGGGCTAGAGCCTCCATTTTTGCACTCAGGTCTAAGTCTCATGGCCCTCTATCAGAATCCAGAGTTTTGGGAAGATTGGAGAAACTTAATTTTTCGCCCCAAAAAAAAAACGTAAGGGGGGTACCACTGTCGTTTTTTTTTTCGGGCCGAATTTTTGAGTTTCGATATCTCAGCTCTGGAAGGGGCTAGAGCCTCCATTTTTGCACTCAGGTCTAAGTCTCATGGCCCTCTATCAGAATCCAGAGTTTTGGGAAGATTGGAGAAAATTAATTTTTCGCCCAAAAAAAAAAAACGTAAGGGGTACCACTGTCGTTTTTTTTTCGGGCCGAATTTTTGAGTTTCGATATCTCAGCTCTGGAAGGGGCTAGAGCCTTCATTTTTGCACTCAGGTCTAAGTCTCATGGCCCTCTATCAGAATCCAGAGTTTGGGAAGATTGGAGAAACTTAATTTTTCGCCCAAAAAAAAAAAAACGTAAGGGGTACCACTATCGTTTTTTTTTTCGGGCCGAATTTTTGAGTTTCAATATCTCAGCTCTGGAAGGGGCTAGAGCCTCCATTTTTGCACTCAGGTCTAAGTCTCATGGCCCTCTATCAGAATCCAGAGTTTTGGGAAGATTGGAGAAACTTAATTTTTCGCCCAAAAAAAAAAAACGTAAGGGGTACCACTGTCGTTTTTTTTTCGGGCCGAATTTTTGAGTTTCGATATCTCAGCTCTGGAAGGGGCTAGAGCCTCCATTTTTGCACTCAG
The DNA here is from genome assembly GCF_988280905.1 of Pimephales promelas. Classification (NCBI taxonomy): domain Eukaryota; kingdom Metazoa; phylum Chordata; class Actinopteri; order Cypriniformes; family Leuciscidae; genus Pimephales; species Pimephales promelas. The sequence goes on along the minus strand of NW_028297316.1, from coordinate 8,091 downwards.
GTCTAAGTCCCATGGCCCTCTATCAGAATCCAGAGTTTTGGGAAGATTGGAGAAACTTAATTTTTCGCCCCCCCAAAAAAACGTAAGGGGTACCACTGTCGTTTTTTTTTCGGGACGAATTTTTGAGTTTCGATATCTCAGCTCTGGAAGGGGCTAGAGCCTCCATTTTTGCACTCAGGTCTAAGTCTCATGGCCCTCTATCAGAATCCAGAGTTTTGAGAAGATTGGAGAAACTTAATTTTTCGCCCAATAAAAAAAAACGTAAGGGGTACCACTGTCGTTTTTTTTTCGGGCCGAATTTTTGAGTTTCGATATCTCAGCTCTGGAAGGGGCTAGAGCCTCCATTTTTGCACTCAGGTCTAAGTCTCATGGCCCTCTATCAGAATCCAGAGTTTTGGGAAGATTGGAGAAACTTAATTTTTCGCCCAAAAAAAAAAAACGTAAGGGGTACCACTGTCGTTTTTTTTTTCGGGCCGAATTTTTGAGTTTCGATATCTCAGCTCTGGAAGGGGCTAGAGCCTCCATTTTTGCACTCAGGTCTAAGTCTCATGGCCCTCTATCAGAATCCAGAGTTTTGGGAAGATTGGAGAAACTTAATTTTTCGCCCAAAAAAAAAAAACGTAAGGGGTACCACTGTCTTTTTTTTTCGGGCCGAATTTTTGAGTTTCGATATCTCAGCTCTGGAAGGGGCTAGAGCCTCCATTTTTGCACTCAGGTCTAAGTCTCATGGCCCTCTATCAGAATCCAGAGTTTTGGGAAGATTGGAGAAACTTAATTTTTCGCCCAAAAAAAAAAACGTAAGGGGTACCACTGTCGTTTTTTTTTCGGGCCGAATTTTTGAGTTTCGATATCTCAGCTCTGGAAGGGGCTAGAGCCTCCATTTTTGCACTCAGGTCTAAGTCTCATGGCCCTCTATCAGAATCCAGAGTTTTGAGAAGATCGGAGAAACTTAATTTTTCGCCCAAAAAAAAAAAACGTAAGGGGTACCACTGTCGTTTTTTTTTTTTCGGGCCGAATTTTTGAGTTTCGATATCTCAGCTCTGGAAGGAGCTAGAGCCTCCATTTTTGCACTCAGGTCTAAGTCTCATGGCCCTCTATCAGAATCCAGAGTTTTGGGAAGATTGGAGAAACTTAATTTTATTCGCCCAAAAAAAAAAACGTAAGGGGTACCACTGTCGTTTTTTTTTCGGGCCGAATTTTTGAGTTTCGATATCTCAGCTCTGGAAGGGGCTAGAGCCTCCATTTTTGCACTCAGGTCTAAGTCTCATGGCCCTCTATCAGAATCCAGAGTTTTGGGAAGATTGGAGAAACTTAATTTTTCGCCCAAAAAAAAAAAACGTAAGGGGTACCACTGTCTTTTTTTTTCGGGCCGAATTTTTGAGTTTCGATATCTCAGCTCTGGAAGGGGCTAGAGCCTCCATTTTTGCACTCAGGTCTAAGTCTCATGGCCCTCTATCAGAATCCAGAGTTTTGGGAAGATTGGAGAAACTTAATTTTTCGCCCCAAAAAAAAAACGTAAGGGGTACCACTGTCGTTTTTTTTTCGGGCCGAATTTTTGAGTTTCGATATCTCAGCTCTGGAAGGGGCTAGAGCCTCCATTTTTGCACTCAGGTCTAAGTCTCATGGCCCTCTATCAGAATCCAGAGTTTTGAGAAGATTGGAGAAACTTAATTTTTCGCCCAAAAAAAAAAAACGTAAGGGGTACCACTGTCGTTTTTTTTTCGGGCCGAATTTTTGAGTTTCGATATCTCAGCTCTGGAAGGGGCTAGAGCCTCCATTTTTGCACTCAGGTCTAAGTCTCATGGCCCTCTATCAGAATCCAGAGTTTTGGGAAGATTGGAGAAACTTAATTTTTCGCCCAAAAAAAAAAAAACGTAAGGGGTACCACTGTCGTTTTTTTTTCGAGCCGAATTTTTGAGTTTCGATATCTCAGCTCTGGAAGGGGCTAGAGCCTCCATTTTTGCACTCAGGTCTAAGTCTCATGGCCCTCTATCAGAATCCAGAGTTTTGGGAAGATTGGAGAAACTTAATTTTTCGCCCCAAAAAAAAAACGTAAGGGGTACCAATGTCGTTTTTTTTTCGGGCCGAATTTTTGAGTTTCGATATCTCAGCTCTGGAAGGGGCTAGAGCCTCCATTTTTGCACTCAGGTCTAAGTCTCATGGCCCTCTATCAGAATCCAGAGTTTTGGGAAGATTGGAGAAACTTAATTTTTCGCCCCCCCCCAAAAAAACGTAAGGGGTACCACTGTCGTTTTTTTTTCGGGTCGAATTTTTGAGTTTCGATATCTCAGCTCTGGAAGGGGCTAGAGCCTCCATTTTTGCACTCAGGTCTAAGTCTCATGGCCCTCTATCAGAATCCAGAGTTTTGGGAAGATTGGAGAAACTTAATTTTTCACCCAAAAAAAAAAAAACGTAAGGGGTACCACTGTCGTTTTTTTTTCGGGCCGAATTTTTGAGTTTCGATATCTCAGCTCTGGAAGGGGCTAGAGCCTCCATTTTTGCACTCAGGTCTAAGTCTCATGGCCCTCTATCAGAATCCAGAGTTTTGGGAAGATTGGAGAAACTTAATTTTTCGCCCCCAAAAAAAAAACGTAAGGGGTACCACTGTCGTTTTTTTTTCGGGTCGAATTTTTGAGTTTCGATATCTCAGCTCTGGAAGGGGCTAGAGCCTCCATTTTTGCACTCAGGTCTAAGTCTCATGGCCCTCTATCAGAATCCAGAGTTTTGGGAAGATTGGAGAAACTTAATTTTTCGCCCCAAAAAAAAAACGTAAGGGGTACCACTGTCGTTTTTTTTTCGGGCCGAATTTTTGAGTTTCGATATCTCAGCTCTGGAAGGGGCTAGAGCCTCCATTTTTGCACTCAGGTCTAAGTCTCATGGCCCTCTATCAGAATCCAGAGTTTTGGGAAGATTGGAGAAACTTAATTTTTCGCCCAAAAAAAAAAACGTAAGGGGTACCACTGTCGTTTTTTTTTTCGGGACGAATTTTTGAGTTTCGATATCTCAGCTCTGGAAGGGGCTAGAGCCTCCATTTTTGCACTCAGGTCTAAGTCTCATGGCCCTCTATCAGAATCCAGAGTTTGGGAAGATTGGAGAAACTTAATTTTTCGCCCAAAAAAAAAAAAAACGTAAGGGGTACCACTGTCGTTTTTTTTTCGGGCCGAATTTTTGAGTTTCGATATCTCAGCTCTGGAAGGGGCTAGAGCCTCCATTTTTGCACTCAGGTCTAAGTCCCATGGCCCTCTATCAGAATCCAGAGTTTTGGGAAGATTGGAGAAACTTAATTTTTCGCCCCCCCAAAAAAACGTAAGGGGTACCACTGTCGTTTTTTTTTCGGGACGAATTTTTGAGTTTCGATATCTCAGCTCTGGAAGGGGCTAGAGCCTCCATTTTTGCACTCAGGTCTAAGTCTCATGGCCCTCTATCAGAATCCAGAGTTTTGGGAAGATTGGAGAAACTTAATTTTTCGCCCCAAAAAAAAAACGTAAGGGGTACCACTGTCGTTTTTTTTTCGGGACGAATTTTTGAGTTTCGATATCTCAGCTCTGGAAGGGGCTAGAGCCTCCATTTTTGCACTCAGGTCTAAGTCTCATGGCCCTCTATCAGAATCCAGAGTTTTGGGAAGATTGGAGAAACTTAATTTTTCGCCCAAAAAAAAAAAACGTAAGGGGTACCACTGTCGTTTTTTTTTTTGGGCCGAATTTTTGAGTTTCGATATCTCAGCTCTGGAAGGGGCTAGAGCCTCCATTTTTGCACTCAGGTCTAAGTCTCATGGCCCTCTATCAGAATCCAGAGTTTTGGGAAGATTGGAGAAACTTAATTTTTCGCCCAAAAAAAAAAACGTAAGGGGTACCACTGTCGTTTTTTTTTCGGGCCGAATTTTTGAGTTTCGATATCTCAGCTCTGGAAGGGGCTAGAGCCTCCATTTTTGCACTCAGGTCTAAGTCTCATGGCCCTCTATCAGAATCCAGAGTTTTGGGAAGATTGGAGAAACTTAATTTTTCGCCCCAAAAAAAAAACGTAAGGGGTACCACTGTCGTTTTTTTTTCGGGCCGAATTTTTGAGTTTCGATATCTCAGCTCTGGAAGGGGCTAGAGCCTCCATTTTTGCACTCAGGTCTAAGTCTCATGGCCCTCTATCAGAATCCAGAGTTTTGGGAAGATTGGAGAAACTTAATTTTTCGCCCAAAAAAAAAAAACGTAAGGGGTACCACTGTCGTTTTTTTTTCGGGCCGAATTTTTGAGTTTCGATATCTCAGCTCTGGAAGGGGCTAGAGCCTCCATTTTTGCACTCAGGTCTAAGTCTCATGGCCCTCTATCAGAATCCAGAGTTTTGGGAAGATTGGAGAAACTTAATTTTTCGCCCAAAAAAAAAAAACGTAAGGGGTACCACTGTCGTTTTTTTTTCGGGCCGAATTTTTGAGTTTCGATATCTCAGCTCTGGAAGGGGCTAGAGCCTCCATTTTTGCACTCAGGTCTAAGTCTCATGGCCCTCTATCAGAATCCAGAGTTTTGGGAAGATTGGAGAAACTTAATTTTTCGCCCAAAAAAAAAAAACGTAAGGGGTACCACTGTCGTTTTTTTTTCGGGCCGAATTTTTGAGTTTCGATATCTCAGCTCTGGAAGGGGCTAGAGCCTCCATTTTTGCACTCAGGTCTAAGTCTCATGGCCCTCTATCAGAATCCAGAGTTTTGGGAAGATTGGAGAAACTTAATTTTTCGCCCAAAAAAAAAAAACGTAAGGGGTACCACTGTCGTTTTTTTTTCGGGCCGAATTTTTGAGTTTCGATATCTCAGCTCTGGAAGGGGCTAGAGCCTCCATTTTTGCACTCAGGTCTAAGTCTCATGGCCCTCTATCAGAATCCAGAGTTTTGGGAAGATTGGAGAAACTTAATTTTTCGCCCAAAAAAAAAAAACGTAAGGGGTACCACTGTCGTTTTTTTTTCGGGCCGAATTTTTGAGTTTCGATATCTCAGCTCTGGAAGGGGCTAGAGCCTCCATTTTTGCACTCAGGTCTAAGTCTCATGGCCCTCTATCAGAATCCAGAGTTTTGGGAAGATTGGAGAAACTTAATTTTTCGCCCAAAAAAAAAAAACGTAAGGGGTACCACTGTTTTTTTTTCGGGCCGAATTTTTGAGTTTCGATATCTCAGCTCTGGAAGGGGCTAGAGCCTCCATTTTTGCACTCAGGTCTAAGTCTCATGGCCCTCTATCAGAATCCAGAGTTTTGGGAAGATTGGAGAAACTTAATTTTTCGCCCAAAAAAAAAAACGTAAGGGGTACCACTGTCGTTTTTTTTTCGGGCCGAATTTTTGAGTTTCGATATCTCAGCTCTGGAAGGGGCTAGAGCCTCCATTTTTGCACTCAGGTCTAAGTCTCATGGCCCTCTATCAGAATCCAGAGTTTTGGGAAGATTGGAGAAACTTAATTTTTCGCCCAAAAAAAAAAAACGTAAGGGGTACCACTGTCGTTTTTTTTTCGGGCCGAATTTTTGAGTTTCGATATCTCAGCTCTGGAAGGGGCTAGAGCCTCCATTTTTGCACTCAGGTCTAAGTCTCATGGCCCTCTATCAGAATCCAGAGTTTTGGGAAGATTGGAGAAACTTAATTTTTCGCCCAAAAAAAAAAAACGTAAGGGGTACCACTGTCGTTTTTTTTTCGGGCCGAATTTTTGAGTTTCGATATCTCAGCTCTGGAAGGGGCTAGAGCCTCCATTTTTGCACTCAGGTCTAAGTCTCATGGCCCTCTATCAGAATCCAGAGTTTTGGGAAGATTGGAGAAACTTAATTTTTCGCCCAAAAAAAAAAACGTAAGGGGTACCACTGTCGTTTTTTTTTCGGGCCGAATTTTTGAGTTTCGATATCTCAGCTCTGGAAGGGGCTAGAGCCTCCATTTTTGCACTCAGGTCTAAGTCTCATGGCCCTCTATCAGAATCCAGAGTTTTGGGAAGATTGGAGAAACTTAATTTTTCGCCCAAAAAAAAAAAACGTAAGGGGTACCACTGTCGTTTTTTTTTCGGGCCGAATTTTTGAGTTTCGATATCTCAGCTCTGGAAGGGGCTAGAGCCTCCATTTTTGCACTCAGGTCTAAGTCTCATGGCCCTCTATCAGAATCCAGAGTTTTGGGAAGATTGGAGAAACTTAATTTTTCGCCCCAAAAAAAAAAACGTAAGGGGTACCACTGTCGTTTTTTTTTCGGGCCGAATTTTTGAGTTTCGATATCTCAGCTCTGGAAGGGGCTAGAGCCTCCATTTTTGCACTCAGGTCTAAGTCTCATGGCCCTCTATCAGAATCCAGAGTTTTGGGAAGATTGGAGAAACTTAATTTTTCGCCCAAAAAAAAAAAACGTAAGGGGTACCACTGTCGTTTTTTTTTCGGGCCGAATTTTTGAGTTTCGATATCTCAGCTCTGGAAGGGGCTAGAGCCTCCATTTTTGCACTCAGGTCTAAGTCTCATGGCCCTCTATCAGAATCCAGAGTTTTGGGAAGATTGGAGAAACTTAATTTTTCGCCCAAAAAAAAAAACGTAAGGGGTACCACTGTCGTTTTTTTTTCGGGCCGAATTTTTGAGTTTCGATATCTCAGCTCTGGAAGGGGCTAGAGCCTCCATTTTTGCACTCAGGTCTAAGTCTCATGGCCCTCTATCAGAATCCAGAGTTTTGGGAAGATTGGAGAAACTTAATTTTTCGCCCAAAAAAAAAAAACGTAAGGGGTACCACTGTCGTTTTTTTTTCGGGCCGAATTTTTGAGTTTCGATATCTCAGCTCTGGAAGGGGCTAGAGCCTCCATTTTTGCACTCAGGTCTAAGTCTCATGGCCCTCTATCAGAATCCAGAGTTTTGGGAAGATTGGAGAAACTTAATTTTTCGCCCAAAAAAAAAAACGTAAGGGGTACCACTGTCGTTTTTTTTTCGGGCCGAATTTTTGAGTTTCGATATCTCAGCTCTGGAAGGGGCTAGAGCCTCCATTTTTGCACTCAGGTCTAAGTCTCATGGCCCTCTATCAGAATCCAGAGTTTTGGGAAGATTGGAGAAACTTAATTTTTCGCCCAAAAAAAAAAAACGTAAGGGGTACCACTGTCGTTTTTTTTTCGGGCCGAATTTTTGAGTTTCGATATCTCAGCTCTGGAAGGGGCTAGAGCCTCCATTTTTGCACTCAGGTCTAAGTCTCATGGCCCTCTATCAGAATCCAGAGTTTTGGGAAGATTGGAGAAACTTAATTTTTCGCCCAAAAAAAAAAAACGTAAGGGGTACCACTGTCGTTTTTTTTTCGGGCCGAATTTTTGAGTTTCGATATCTCAGCTCTGGAAGGGGCTAGAGCCTCCATTTTTGCACTCAGGTCTAAGTCTCATGGCCCTCTATCAGAATCCAGAGTTTTGGGAAGATTGGAGAAACTTAATTTTTCGCCCAAAAAAAAAAAACGTAAGGGGTACCACTGTCGTTTTTTTTTCGGGCCGAATTTTTGAGTTTCGATATCTCAGCTCTGGAAGGGGCTAGAGCCTCCATTTTTGCACTCAGGTCTAAGTCTCATGGCCCTCTATCAGAATCCAGAGTTTTGGGAAGATTGGAGAAACTTAATTTTTCGCCCAAAAAAAAAAAACGTAAGGGGTACCACTGTCGTTTTTTTTTCGGGCCGAATTTTTGAGTTTCGATATCTCAGCTCTGGAAGGGGCTAGAGCCTCCATTTTTGCACTCAGGTCTAAGTCTCATGGCCCTCTATCAGAATCCAGAGTTTTGGGAAGATTGGAGAAACTTAATTTTTCGCCCAAAAAAAAAAAACGTAAGGGGTACCACTGTCGTTTTTTTTTCGGGCCGAATTTTTGAGTTTCGATATCTCAGCTCTGGAAGGGGCTAGAGCCTCCATTTTTGCACTCAGGTCTAAGTCTCATGGCCCTCTATCAGAATCCAGAGTTTTGGGAAGATTGGAGAAACTTAATTTTTCGCCCAAAAAAAAAAAACGTAAGGGGTACCACTGTCGTTTTTTTTTCGGGCCGAATTTTTGAGTTTCGATATCTCAGCTCTGGAAGGGGCTAGAGCCTCCATTTTTGCACTCAGGTCTAAGTCTCATGGCCCTCTATCAGAATCCAGAGTTTTGGGAA